>NC_057803.1:261634243-261934243 GCF_018294505.1 Triticum aestivum | reverse complement strand
CTTCTTGATCATACTTTTATCGACCGTGCTTTGCCTTCTCTTCTCGCTCTCATTTGCGTATGTTAGCCACCATATATGCTAGTCGCTTGCTGCAGCTCCACCTCATACCTTTACCTTACCCATAAGCTTAAATAGTCTTGATCGCGAGGGTGCGAGATTGCTGAGTCCCTGTGGCTCACAAATACTTCCAAAACCAGCTTGCAGGTGTCGATGAGTCCGTGCAGATGACGCAACCAAGCTCAGGAGGAGCTCGATGAAGATCGTGTTCTTTATGTTGTTTCGTTCTAGTTGATCAGTAGTGGAGCCCAGTTGGGGTCGATCGGGGACCTTTGTCGCATTTGGGGTTCTTCTTTCATTTTGGTTCCGTACTCGGACCTTGATTGTATCTGTATGATGTAATGCTTTATTCATGTAATTGTGTGAAGTGGAGATTGTAAGCCAACTATGTATCTTTTTCCCTTATGTATTACATGGGTTGTGTGAAGATTACCTCACTTGTGACATATGCCTTCAATGCGATTATGTCTCTAAGTCGTGCCTCGACACGTGGGAGCTATAGTCGCATCGAGGGTGTTACAGCGGAGTAGTCCTTGTCATTTGCATCGATGTCGGTGATGACGTCATTGTCTATAGTGTTGAAGATGGACTTGGCAACGTATGCTGTAGCCAGACTCGCAACGCCAGAATCGGACTCCTCCTCAGACTCCACCTCCACCTCCTAAGAAGCGGACTTCTTGCCAACAAACGCACGAGCCTTGCCAGATGAGCTCTTCTTTTGTGATGAAGACTTTGAGGAAGACTTGGAAGAAGATTTTGAGTATTTCTTCTTCTTCTTGTCGTCAGAGTCATACTCGTTGCTCTTCTTCTTGTTGTTGTTCTCATTGTCCCACTGCGGACACTCAGAGATGTAGTGGCCAGGTTTCTTGCACTTGTGGCATGTTCTCTTCTTGTAGTCATGAGCAGAAGCTTCATCATTCCTTGAGCTTGATCGTGAGAACTTTTTTAAGCCTTTCTTGTTGGTGAATTTTTGGAACTTCTTCACAAGCATAGCAAGCTCCTTTCCAATGTCTTCAGGATCATCAGTACTACTGTCAGATTCTTCTTCAGATGAGGAGACAACTTTTGCCTTCAAGGCGCGAGTTCGCCCATAGTTGGGACTGTAGATGTCTCTTTTCTCAGAAAGCTGAAACTCATGTGTGTTGAGCCTCTCAGGTATGTCAGATGGATCGAGTGTCTTGAAGTCAGGATGTTCTGGAATCATCAGGGCTAGGGTGTCAAACAAGCTGTCAAGTGATCTCAGGAGTGTCTTGACAACTTCATGCTTGGTGATCTCAGTAGCGCCGAGCACTTGAAGGTCATTTGTGATGTCAGTGAGTCGATCAAACGTGAGCTGGACATTCTCATTGTCATTTCTCTTGAAGCGGTTGAAGAGGTTGCAAAGGATGCTGATTCTCTGATCTCTTTGGGTTGAGACGCCTTCGTTGACCTTGGAGATCCTGTCCAGACTAGCTTAGATGTTTCCAAAGCACTCACACGGCCATACTGTCCTTTGGTTAGATGACCACAGATGATGTTCTTGGCAGTGGAGTCCAGTTGAACGAACTTCTTGACATCAGCAGCGGTGACACCTTCACCAGCCTTGGGAACGCCATTCTTGACGACATACCATAGGTCGACATCAATGGCTTCAAGATGCATGCGCATCTTATTCTTCTAGTAGGGATATTCAGTTCCATCGAAGACTGGGCACACAGCGGAGACTTTGATTATCCCTGCAGTCGACATAGCTAAAACTCCAGGTGGTAAAACCGAATCACACAGAACAAGGGACTACCTTGCTCTAATACCAATTGAAAGTGCTAGTGATCGACTAGAGGGGGGTGAATAGGCAATTTTTATGAAAGTCTTCAAAACATGGAAGTTTCGAAGACAAACGATAGAAAATAAACCTATTACCATGAAGCGGAAGGTAGACTACACTAAGAAAGCCATAGTCAAGTATTCAATGAAGTGAAAGCACAATGACTAATAGCAGCTAGGCAGTATAGATCAGGTAGGAAGATAGTATGAAGCCAATCAGAACAAGCAGTCACTCAGTGAAGACAAAAGATAATGCAATCATACAATGACTTCACCAGGGACAACCGTAAGTAAAGGAAGGGGAAGGATGAAACCCGTGAATCGTTGAAGATAATGATTTGTTGGACCAGTTCCAGTTGCTGTGACAACTGTACGTGTGGTTAGGGAGGCTGAGATTCAACTCAGAAGACTGCATCTTCACCTTATTCCCTTTGAGCTAAGGACACCCAGTCCTCGCCTAATCACTCTGGTATGTCTTCAACATAGACTTCCAAACCTTCATAGACTTCGTTCACCGGCGATCCACAATGGCTCTTGGATGCTCAGAACGCGACGCCTAACCGGCTGGAGGATTCACAGTCCTCAAGTGTAATAAGTCTCTAGATCACACAGACAGGAAGACTTAAGTGATACCTAACACTCTTTGGCTCTGGGTGTTTAGGGATTTATCCTCGCAAGGAATTCACTCTCAAAGGCTTCGAGGTGGGTTGCTCTCAAATGACAAAAGTCGTGCACTAACTTTGAGCAGCCAACCGTTTATGGTTGTAGGGGGTGGGCTATTTATAGCCACTAGGCAACCCAACCTGATTTGTCCGAAATGACCCTGGGTCACTAAGGAACTGGCACGTGTTCCAACGGTCAGATTTCAAACACACACGGCAACTTTACTTGGGCTACAAGCAAAGCTGACTTATCCAACTCTGAGTAAGATTTTCTCTCATAGTCTTCACTCGAAGACATAGGATTTTTGGTTAAGCATCACTTCAGTCATTCTGACTGGTTCTCTTGGACCCCACTTAACAGTAGGGTGGTTCCTATGACTCAACAAAGAAGAAAAAGAACGACGAAACAACTAAGTCTTCGCGCTCCATAGTCTTCACGCGATGTCTTCTCTTGTCATAGTATTCAATGTGAATGTCTTCACATCCCACCTTTGACTTCAATGTCTTCATACATTTTTGGGGGTCATCTCTGGTAGGAAAACTGAATCAATGAGGGACTTCTACCTGTGTTATCCTGCAATTCTCACAAACACATTAGTCCCTCAACTAGGTTTGTCGTCAATACTCCAAAGCCAACTAGGGGTGGCACTAGATGCACTTACAAATCTCAACGTGGAAGACGTCCAAAACTTCAAGGTCATGTTGCATGAGCTCAAGGAGGCGTTCCACAAGAAATGTGAAGAAGCTAAAGGTTCTCGAGAGTGCATGAAACACCTGGCTGCCAAATGTGTTCAAGGCTACAATGAAGCTGAAAAGTGTAAGGCTCTGGGGAGACCAGGCATCGACCCCAGAATGGCTGCCAAGAAGAAGAAGAAGCCTGTTGTGGCCCAACCAGAAGCATCAAGGTAGGAAGAACCTCGCATTGTCTTCCCGGCCAGTATAACAGGCTCGAAGCCTAAAGTCCCCACAGTGGCTTCGGAGCTCAAGAAAACAAGGGCAGCTGAAGCCGAAGCCCAAAAGCGCAAGACCAAGTCCACCACTTACGATGTTCCACCGACCAAGAAGAGAAAAACCAAGAAGAAAGATCGGGCTGCTCCCACAGAGCCCCTTGTCGTCGAGCCAATCTCAGTTGCTCGTCCTGCGTCTAAACACTGTGAGCGCCAGTTGATAGTTCATGAGCCTGCTTCCACAGAGGCTCCAAAAGTTGAAGAAATTCCAGCTGTTGAACCCACCGCAGCTAAAGATATTGGTCATCAAGACAATGTTGAAGATGATGAAGTCCTTCCTCAAATCGAACACAATGTGGTATCATCGCCTGTTCTCACGAATATCAAACCCATCAGCATTGGTTGTCCATTGACGCCAATTGCTCAGGATGTCTCATGGGCTAATCACCCACAAGACACCCCCCGTCAAGAATAATCACCAAGTACTCCCCCACCTCAAGTCACCACTCCGATGCTTGAAGACAATGACTTTGTGGCCCAACCAACTCCATCTTACCAAGCGTCGCCAGCGTTCCACAGGCTTCGCAAAGGACCAAGGCCACAGGTCAGTTTATCCAGTGTTCCAAAAGGAGAAGAGCGCCAATCCGTTTCACGCCAAGTCTTTCCTGAAGCCTCTCCTACCGCGGACATCCCCGAGTCTGAATCCAAAGAGGCTGAAGATATTCCGGCTGCATCAGCCAATGAACAAGAAGAACCAAGACATGAAGAAGAACATGTTGCTACACCCCCAACCAACCCTGAAGTTGTTCTCGAGGAGAACGTGTCCGACCCTCCAGCTACTCGAGTGGAGGTTGAAAACTCTGAGGAGGCTACTAACACCCACACTGAAGCCAATGATGTTGTCATGGCTGAAGCTAATGTGGCGCCTGAAGCTAATGTGGCGCCTGAAGCCAATGCTGCTCCTGACACCAATCTGCAGCCAGAAGTCAATGCCACTGCTCCTGTACCACCTCCACGGCCACACACCCTTGAGCAAGCATTCTATCAAGGACAACTTACCACCGTCCGATGGCCCATTCTGGTTCCTCCACCTGTTGCCGGTCAGCAATTTGACTATCATGTGGAGCACAGGCCTTAGGTCCAGAAACCAAAGCCAAGGCTGCCAAGGTTTCCGGGTACTGCAACTTCACCAGGATCATTTAATCTGAATGGCTTCAAGGCACACAACACATTCTTTGGCAGTGCCAAGAACCCCTACACAAGGCGAAGAATCTCATAAGATCGATTCTGGAGTTATCAGCAGCACAGTTACTATTCCTGCATCTTATACAATCAGGGGCGCATTTTCCCTCATATGCGTCTAGACAGCGAAGCCATGGCTGGCCTGGCCTGCCTAGAAGATGCCCTTGACTGCTTCAGAGATGCTGGCCTTCTACAGTTTGTGACTGCCAAAGAACATTGGAATGAAGTGTAAGTGCATCTAGTGCCACCCCTAGTTGGTTTTGGAGTATTGACGACAAACCTAGTTGAGGGACTAATGTGTTTGTGAGAATTGCAGGATAACACGGGTAGAAGTCCCTCATTGATTCGGTTTTCCTACTAGAGATGACCCCTAAAAATGTATGAAGACATTAAAGTCAAAGTTGGTATGTGAAGACATTCACATTGAAGACTATGACAAGAGAAGACATTGCGTGAAGATTATGGAGCGCGAAGACTTAGTAGTTTTGTCATTTTGTGTTTTTCTTTGTTGAGTCATAGGAACCACCATACTGTTAAGTGGGGTCCAAGAGAACCAGTCAGAATGACTGAAGTGATGCTTAACCAAAATCCTATAACTTCGAGTGAAGACTATGAGAGCAAATCTTGTCCAGAGTTGGATAAGTCAGCTTTGCTTGTAGCCCAAGTAAAGTTGTCATCTGTGTTTTAAATCTGGCCGTTGGAACATGTGTCAGTTCCTTAGTGACCCAGGGTCATTTCGAACAAATCAGGTCGGGTTGCCTAGTGGCTATAAATAGCCCACCCCCTACAACCATAAACGGTTGGCTGCTTAGAGTTAGAGTACGGGTTTTGTCGTTTGAGAGCAACCCACCTCGAAGCCTTTGAGAGAGAATTCCTTGCGAGGATAAAGCCCTAAACACCCAGAGCCAAAGAGTGTTAGGCATCACTTAAGTCTTCTTGTCTGTGTGATCTGAAGATTTATGACACTTGAGGACTGTCAATCCTCCAGCCGGTTAGGCGTCGCGTTCTGAGCATCCAAGAGTCATTGTCGCCGGTGAACGAAGTCTGTGAAGGTTTGGAAGTCTACCTTGAAGACTTACCAGAGTGATTGGGCGAGGACTGGGTGTCCTTAGCTCAAGGGGAATAAGGTGAAGACGAGGTCTTCTGAGTTGAATCTCATCCTCCCTAACCAGACGTGCAGTTGTCACAGCAACTGGAACTGGTCCAACAAATCATTGTCTTCAACGAGTCACTGGTTCTATCCTTCCTTCTCTTATTTACAGTTGGTCCTTGTGAAGTCATTGCCAGCTTGCATTATCTAGTTGTCTTCACTGTGTGACTGTTTTATTCTGATTGGCTTCATACTATCTTCCATCCTGATCCATACTACCTAGCTACTATTAGTCTTCGTGCTTTCACTTCATTGTATACTTGACTATGGCTTGCCTAGTGTAGTCTACCTTCCGCTGCATGTTTTTAGGTTCATTTCTATCATTTGTCTTCGAAACTTCCATGTTTTGAAGACTTCCATAAAAATCGCCTATTCACACCCCCCTCTAGTCGATCACTAGCACTTTCAGGATATAAGGCCAAAGGCCCGCCGCTGCGCACAGGCAGGTACCGGACGACTGGTGGGGGTCGGACGTCCGGTGGCTCTAGACGGTCCAGAGTCCGGCACGTGTCGGATGTCCGCTGATTCTTCTCGGGATAGGTGGCGTCGGACGTCTGGTCGGTGTCGGTTGTCTGGTCGCTGGGCTCGGTCTGCGGCTGGTTGAGGGTGTGTCGGACGTCCGGTGGACGCCGGTCGTCCGGGCGCTGTAGAGTGTCGGACGTCCGGTGGCACGTCGGACATCCGGCCGCTGTAGACTCTGCAGCTCCGTCTTCTTCCATCTTCGCTTCCACACTTCCCTCGCGGATGGTGTAGGTGTTCCTTGGCGCTTGCACTCCTCCACGTCGTCCGTAGTGTTCGGACTATACCTATGCATGCACACGGAAGAAGTGTCAAGTAGTATACCATCCTCGAAGGGGTCAAGTGAGCACGTGTAAAGGAGATGATTCACCTTTGTGAATGTGAAGTACATGTCGCACGTGTCACTCGCCGAATGGACTCTTGACGTGGTGATGTCCATAGGATGCTCCGCATCATCTCCTCTCCCTTGGGAAAGATCCGACCACGGATCGAAATCCAAATCACCATGGGAAGGAGATGGCATCGCCGTCTAGGACTGGTCGATCACCAAGTTCTCGTCATCTTGAAACTTGAAATGGACACTCTCCAATGTCGCACCTTCTTGGGAATCCTTCAAAAGGAGCAAGGACAACAAACACTTGGAAAAACAAATGTGGTTAGCATTAGTGCAAAACCAAGCATTCAAGTGGTGAGTCACCAAACAAGTGTCGTCATCATGCAAAGCATATGGTTTGACAAAGGATTGTGACATGGCGAATAAGCAGATAAATTGAGCACAAGCAAGGTTATCATGGAAACAAGTATGCAAATGTGAGGTAGTGATGCAAATGTGTGTGACAACAGAAGAAGCATCTACCTCATGGTCGTAGCAAGCATGCATAAAGTTCTCAATGAAAGGTCTATGGTAGGCATAGGAAGCATTCACAACACCAAATAAAATGAAGTGTCTAAACACATGGGTCAAGTGCAAGACAATCCAAGCATAATGTGCATGGGGTGTAGTAATATAGTGTGGCACTCAACACAATAGAAAGAGCAAGTGTTCATCCTGTGTGAGGCAATCAAGGCAAGCATGTAGCAATCGATGGGACATGGCATATGTGAAGTGATGTCATTATTGCAACCAAACACATGAGAGGAGCAAGTAATCCAAGAATCGGATGCAACACACAAGGCACATATATTATGATGCATGGAGCGGTGAAAATGACAAGTCGAAGCAAGGTCTCTAACATCTGTGCAATAAATTGGTCCAAGATGAACAATAAATCTCATGGTGCAAGCAACACAAGTAGTATGATCCGCAATATCCATGCTCAAGAAAGATGTCACCTTGAAGGCGTGTCCTTGTGCATTCTTGTGACGCCCCGAGACCATTGCGCCAGGTGTCTTCCAGTTATTCGTTTTTGTTGCCATGTCTTTCGCTTGCGTGTTGCATCTTGCCATGTAATCATCCGCATTGCATCATCATGTTTTCAAAACTTGCATCCGTTCGGGTTCCCCCAGTTCCGTCCATTGTCTGTTCTGAGCCAAGACATACTTGCACGCGCCCGCGACACCTCTGAAATATTATTTTATAAGTGGCCGGAAAATGTTCTCGGAATGGGATGAAAGTTGGCATGCGGTGTTGTTTTAGTGTAGATAGGCCGCTTGCAAAGTTTCATCGCTTTCGGAGTTCGTTTGATGCCCCAACGGATAACTATAGCGGCATTATAGCCGGTCATACATCGGACGTTTCCGGTATCCGGAAACATGTGCCGGGCTTCCCTCTTTTTCCTCCCTAGACCATCTACATAGTCCGCTACCAACTGCTAGGCCCCGAAACCCCTCCTTGCACAGTGCATCGAACCCCCTCGAGTGCGCGCCCAAAAGTTGTCCCGAACCCGACCCACTCAGTCGTCACTGATGGGTCCGGATCATCGCCAAACGTCTATAAAATATCTCCATTTTCTTATTTGGGCTACCTAACCTATTTTTCCCGTCCGTCCGATTACGATCGGAGGGACCTTATAACCCCCTAAACCTATCCGGCTTGCTATATATTGTGGGCAACCCTAGTTTCTAGGCCTCATGTCCCATCAATCCACTTCATCCGCCGCCACCCCCTCTCCAAATCCTCCTCGGAGTCCACATCCAGCCAACCACATCCACCCACCTCCTTCCTCGTTCAGTTTTCCACTGCACACCACCTGGCCAAATCTCCTTGCCCGATTTTCCTCGATCCAAACCGCAGCCAACCACTGCCTGAGCTCCTCCTTCCCCGAGCAACACCCATCCCGGACGCCTCCGGATCGAGCCGCCCGATCTCCTGCGCCTCCCTTGTCCGAGAGCACGAGATCCTCTACCCGAGCACCCGCGCTGAAGATGCCCAGCGCCCCACCCCAAAAAGGCAGCAGCGCCCAAGCGCGCCTCCACCTCGCGATCCTGCCGCCCCCCACTGAACCTCACCGTCGGCAAGCACCGGCAAAACTCCGCGGCCTCCTCTGACCTTTCCTCGAGCCAACAGGTCCAGGACCGGCCCCGTCCCTCTCCCTTCTTCCTCTACCGTTTCCTCTCTCTCACAGGTCTCTCTCTAGAAGAGACCGCCGCCGTGGACGCCCGACCTCGCTGCCGTCCATGAAGCTCTGCCTCACTGCTGCTAGCTTGAACCGAATAGGATCCGCGGACACCCTCCGCGCCACCGCACCTCTGCCATCGGTGGGATGCCCTGCCGCTGCTACTGCTCTTTCCCTGCACCTTCCTTGTCTCACACCTCTCTGTCTACCTCCTGATGCAGCGCCATGGGTGGCTACAGCCCGATCTCGCGCCCGTCCTCCTGGAACCGGCCCATTCGCCAAGGCCGGTTCCTGCCAGATCCGCCCACTTCCGGCACCTCCATGCTTCGCCGTCGCCGAAGCCCGCTGCTATTTTGTTGCCGCCGTCGCTTCCTATCAAGCAGAGGGTGCGCCTCCTCTGTAACGAGCCGCGCCACTCCAACACCCGCTGCCTCCTCTTGCAGCAAGGACGGCCCAGCACCAGTGCCTGGTGACGGCGTCCTTGCCTCCAGATCTGGCCCAGCTCGCGTCCAGCCGGCCCATGAGGCCTGGTGAGCTTTAGATCCAGCACCGATGCTGCTATCGGGCCAGTCAGATTCGGCCCATAGTGTTTTTCCCTGGCCTGCGAGTTTGTCCAATTATCCTGAGAACTGCCAGTTTTGCAGAATAGCCCCTAAACTTCATGCATTTAATAACTTCACAACCTTGCATCGGATTAAAACAAACTTTATATGTAAAATGTCTAGAATTTTGTCTAGTTTAATAATGTCTAATTTTCATCCATGTTTGAAATGTTTAAACTGTTGTTTGTATTAATTTGCTCCTATGCCATGCTAAAATGATTTAATTCATAACTTAATAACCGTAGCTCCATTTTAAATAAACTTTATATGTAAATGGGGCAGAACAATGCATAGATTAACATGATGTATTTACTTTGCATGTTTAACAACTCTAAAATTTGGTTTAGGGCAGAACAGTACCAAATCTAATATATGCACATGAGGAGTTTCCGGACTTGTTGGTTGTTGTTCCGACCTCTTGCCTAGATAGGTAGTTTTCATTATGCTTCACCTCTTTCCATGTTTAACAACATTTAATATTGTTCGGTACATAAACGAGAGAGAACTAAATAAGACATGTGGTGTTCCGTCAATATGCAACTCGTTGCATATTGAGCTCCACTTAATTTGTACTATTGTTTGTGCACTTTGCCATGCCATGCCTCATTAATCCGGACATACATCATACTTGGTTGTGCATCATGCCATGCTTATGTGGTGGTTGTTTACTATGTTGTTTGCTTCTTTCCGGTGTTGCTTCTTCGGGTTAGTTCCGATAACGTCGCGTTTGTGAGGATCTGTTCGACTACGTCCGTTTGTCTTCTTCATGGACTCGTTCATCTTCCTTGCGGGATCCCAGGCAAGATGACCATACCCTCGAAATCACTTCTATCTTTGCTGGATAGTTGCCCGCTCTATTTTCTATGCCGCGATACCTACCAGTTGCTATATCATGCCTCCCATATTGCCATGTCAAGCCTCTAACCCACCTTTCCTAGCAAACCCTTGTTTGGCTATGTTACCGCTTTGCTCAGCCCCTCTTCTAGCGTTGCTAGTTGCAGGTGAAGATGAAGTTTGTTCCTTGTTGGAACATGGGTGTTATGGGGACCCCTTAACAGTTTGCTTTGAATAAAACTCCTCCAGCAAGGCCCAACCTTGGTTTTACCATTTGCCTCACCACCACCTACTTTTCCCTTGGGATTCGTGCTCCTGAGGGTCATCTTTATTTCAACCCCTCGGGACAGTGGTTGTCTAAGTGTTGGTCTGAACCTGTCAGCTGCCGGTGGCCACCAGGGGCAACTCTGGGCTGGCATACCGGAATCTTGGGCAATCCGGTGTTGCCCTGAGAACGAGATATGTGCAGCTCTTATCGGGATGTCGGCGCATCGGGCGGTCTTGCTGGTCTTGTTTTACCATTGTCGAAATATCTTTTAACTGGGATTCTGAGTCTGGTCGAGTCTTCCTGGGAGAAGGAATATCCTTCGTTGACCGTGAGAGCTTGTGATGGGCTAAGTAGGGATACCCCTGCAGGGTTTGAACTTTCAAAAGCTGTGCCCGCGGTTATGGGCAGATGGGAATTTGTTAATGTTCGGTTGTAGAGAACTTGACACTTAACTTAATTAAAATGAACCAATCGCGTGTGTAGCCGTGATGGTCTCTTTCCGGCGGAGTCCGGGAAGTGAACACGGTTCTGGTGTTATGTTTGAACGTAAGTAGTTTCAGGATCACTTCTTGATCACTTCTAGTTCACGACCGTGCTTTGCTTATCTTCTCGCTCTTATTTGTGTATGTTAGCCACCATATATGCTAGTGCTTGTTGCAGCTCCACCTCACTACCATTTCCTACCCATAAGCTTAAATAGTCTTGATCTCGCGGGTGTGAGATTGCTGAGTCCTCGTGGCTCACAGATACTTCCAAATAGTTGCAGGTGCCAATGATACCAGTGCAGGTGACACAACCCAGCTCAAGTGAGAGCTTGATGAAGATCTTGGTCGTTGTTTTGTTTCGTTTCTTGTTGATCAGTAGTGGAGCCCAGTTGGGACGATAGGGGATATAGCTTTTGGGGTTGTCTTCTTTTATTTTGGTTCCGTAGTCGGACCTTGATTGCATTTTGGATAATGTATGTTTAACTTGTATTTGTGTGAAGTGGCGATTGTAAGCCAACTCTTTATCCCTTTCTTATTCAGTACATGGGATTGTGTGAAGATTACCCCTCTTGCGACAAACCTACCATGCGGCTATGCCTCTAAGTCGTGCCCCGACACGTGGGAGATATAGCCGCATTGTGGGTGTTACGATTCTTCACAATGCCGAAGTGGTAGGAAAGGTGTTGGAGAAGCGAGTCGTGGTAGAATGTATGAGGCTCGCTCTCAAGAGCTCGAATGGTCAACTCATGTGAAGCGGAAGTCGACACAAGGTCCAAGTATCCTACACATGCACACAACAAAACAAAGAACATATGCGCATGGTAGATAAACACATCATCCACCATGATGGTTCTCTTCTCTTGCACATAACCATTAGAAGCGCAAGTGCATGAATAATATGATGCAATAATGGCTATATTCATGACACTAGGTATATGGTGCAAAGAGTTAAGACAAGCATGCTTCACAAGAAATATGTCAAAATCTCCAAATATATGTGAGAATGCTATGGGGGCAAACTCATTATCAAGATTAGGGGCATTGTTGCACTCAATACATGGCAAATCATCTAGCATGAGAGAGGCAACATATGGAGATATATGACAAGAAGCAATAATAATCATGTGATAAGCATGTAGATGGTTGTCATCAACCGCATGAAGTGAGCAAGTATTAATCATTGCTGATGCAACAAGGTAAGCAATCATAGGAATCCAGTCGTGCAAGCTAGTAGTGCGAAGATGCAACATACTAGAGGAAAGCATGCCAATCATGTCATGTGAGCAAATAATAGTCATAGGCAATGTACATGACATATCGCAATCACGAACACAAAGCAAGATGAAAGTATCATCATAGGCATGGGGTACAAAGCAAACATGGCAATAGCAAGGAATATCTCCACCAAGCTTGCAAATACACATACAATTAGTACAATTAATCATCATGTGTAATGCAAAGCATGGGTCACAAATGCATGGCAAAGGCATAGGAATAAGAATATCATGCAAAGTGAACATGGCAAGATGGGAATAGAATGATATATAATGGACAATAACCCATAGCCAAGTGAGGGCCATGTAGAAGAAATGCGCGAAGTATTTGCGCGAAGAGAGCGGTGGGAAAGACACTCCATGGGATCCCAAGTCATCATTGCTCTCTAGAGCTCGTTTTGTCAACTCATGGGATTGCGAGGTTGAGAAGAATTCATGGGTACCTACACAAAAGAGACACAAACAAAAGAAATTGTGTGTGTGGTAAATGTACACATGATCCATCATGATGTGTATGTGCACGTGAAATTTAGCACAAGATAAGCGTTGCTCAAAGAAATTTGATGCAAGGTATAAGAACATGTCATCCATCATGAAAGAATAGTTATTATGTATAACACGATGGGGACGCAAATTGAGCATACAAGTATAGCAAGTGTGTGGCACATCAATACCATGTGTATTCATGGGAAGCATATGGTGCACACAAGTATTGGGATCATGCAATGAATGGGATGAATCAAAATCTCCTAAAATGTATGAGGAAGCTATAGGGGTCTCCTCATGAGCAATATCAGAAACATCATATGGAGAAAATGGACAACATCCAAAACAATGAATATCCGAAGCTAGGTGGTTATGGCATGGCATATGAGAGAGATGATGCAAAGGTAGCATGCCAATATCATCACAAGAGAAACAAATGCCAATAACCATAGGATTGTCATCTATGCCATAAGTGCAAATTGGGTTAATCTTAATGGCATATGCATAGTCACTATGAAGAGATTGCAAATATGACATGTGGTCGATCTCATGCATAGCATATGACAAGTCAAGCGGATTGGCAAACATGATTTGACCAAGAGAATTAGCACAAGAAATCCTATGTAACATGGCATCACAACTAATAGACTCCACATGGCAATGATCAAACTCATCATAAATGGGTAAATCATCGCATGGGGAAGTCGTACTAGCATGAAGCATGGTAATAGGTTGATCAACATCATGCAAGCAATCAATGTCGAGAAAGTCCACTAGTGGGACTAGAGCATCACCTTCACCTATGTTACCTTGTTCATTCCACTCAAGTTGTGTAGGTGAGGTGGGAAAGACCAAATGGTGGTCATCTTTATTTTTATGGAACCATGTGGGGGTGCATCATATTCCACCATGGCCATCGCCTTTTCCAAAGGTAGGACATAGTCATCGCGAATCGGCGCGTCATCATATATGGGACCTAGCACAAAATGACAAGACACAATAGAGGTACAGGTCAAGTCGTTAGTGTTGGATGTGGCCTCACATGACCTATCAACTATCTCACTCTCTCTATGTGGTGGTTCACTCACTCCCTCAAAATAGGTGCACTCAATCTCATGTATGGTGGAGTCACTCATCTCACTCAAGTGGTGGGGGTTGTGGCTCTCCTCACATGGGAATTGGGGTAACACATCATATATGGGGCTAGTGGTGAAGTCACTCTCACTCTTAATGTGGTGGCAAAAGTCACTCAAGTCATCATACGTCACCGTGGTCGAAGGGAAAATCCCATGCTCAAGCATCTCATCGCCGTTGCCGTGGATGAAGGCCGAAGATGGCACATCATCACTTTCACCTCCTAGGATGGAAGCATCATCCTTGCACGCCACCTTGTCGCTCGCCTCCAAAGCTTGGTCCTTGAGGGTCTCCGTAGTCGTACTCGTCCCCGCACCGTCTTGAAAAAGAGTCATGGAGGACTTGGCATCATCAATGGCACAAAGAGGGATGGCGGTGAAGTCGAACTTAGGAGCATCGTCTTGGAGCTCGTCGGGCTTGGACATCGTGGTGGTACTAGCCTCATGCTCGTTCTCATGGAGCTTGGTTGTCATGAAGTGAGCTTGGGGTGGAGAAACTTTGGCCTTCATGAGTTCTTGTTCCGCCTTGAGAGCACCAATTTAGTTGTCGTCGAGGGACTTGTAGTTCTCGAGGAAGATCGTATTCGAGATGTCATTGCGCAATCCCATCATGAAGTGGAACTTCATCGAAATCGGGTCCTCCATGTCGGCTCATCGCAAGGCAATCTTCATCTCCTTGAAGTACTCGTCGATGGAGTTGGATCCTTGGATGGTGTTCTCCAATTGGCGTTGAAGTTGTTCCGCGTAGGTTGGAGGCACAAACTCTCGCCGCAAAGCTCTCTTTGTCTTGGGCCAACTCATGTTGTAGGTCTCCGAAGGTGTGTGAAGCCACCATGTGGACGCGTAGTCGTGGAAGTTCCTTGTGGCACACTTCACTTGATCTTCGGGGTGAACTTGATGTAGCTTGAGGTAGTCGTCCATCAAACGCTCCCACTCGAGATACTCCTTGGGTTCTTGAGTCCCATAGAAAGGAATCGCATGGTCGATGTCGAGGTCGTAGTAGCTCATGGAAGTCACGAACTTGAGCTTGGGGAGCTTCTCTTGAGGTGCTTTTGGGAGAAGATGTCGTATATCTGAAGGCGAAGATGCCTTGAAGTCACTTGGCGAAGATGCGAAGGGAGATGGTGAAGTCGTTGAGCGGTTGTTGGTGTTGAGCTCTTGACCTTCATGTCTTTGTTGGTGATGGTGTCGATGCTGATGTGATCTTGCCGGAGATGGTAGCTCGGAAGCATGTGTACTTGAGCATCTTCTCGAAGACGAGGAAGATCGCTTGAAGGACTTGATGAGGGCTTTGATCTCCTCCATTTGAGCTTGCATCTTGGCGTCGGTGGAGTTTTTTGTGGCATCGAACTCGCCGTTGTTGTTGTAGACCGAAGATGATATGCCTTGCCTATCCATCACTCCAAGAGAAAAATGTGAGTGGTAGAAAGAGAAGAACGAATACCAAATGTACCTTGACTGAAGTTGAAAGTGGATCAATGATCACTCCAATGTGGACAAGGAAATGGCACAATTGGTACCAATTCTTGTCAGTTTCTCACACCTACACAAGTAAGGATTATGGTGGAGCTCGGTGAGGATAGTGGCACAAAAATTTAATGCAAAATGTTAGCAAGAGTCAATAATGTTGAAAGAGATTCACAAATTCGCAAGTGTAACAAGTAGACCAATAGCAATATGGGTGGCACACGGAAACAGACACACGGATAGATAAATGGGGTCGTGCAACCAAGAAATGGGCACAAAATATGGAATCCACGAAAAACGCTCATGTTGCACAACTCAAGAGAGACGCTAGCATGATTGCTCAATAGGCGGATATGACACTTGTGCACAACCTATAAGATGCAAAATGGATAACTTTCTATCCCAAGTATGCTATGTATGTATGGTTCCCGGTGTTTCTCACAAGGTGATCCAAGATTATCTTATATGCAATGTGGTATGATGTTATGGCTATTGCTTACAAGATTCTTTTCTCTTTCTCTTTTGCTTAAAAGCTTTATTCTTTTTTATGGCCACATTGGCACAATGCACAAACCAAGATAGCAATTGTATATATGCGGGAACAAACTTGAGGCACAAGAGATGGTATGATACCAATATGATATGGTATGTATGCAATGGATGGTGTGGATAACTAATGTGCACAAGTAACGTTGCCGGCAATACTCAAATGGCTAGTCTCGATAGGCAAGTGATGCAAAATGGGCTAGGGGTTAACAATGCAATGGCAAGGGAATATACAATGGAGGGATACCGTGATACCAAGATGATATGGAGGTTACCATCCGTGTCGATGATGAGTGGCGGTGATCTTGATGGATATACCAAGATGATGGAGACTCGTCCCTAAATAGCCGAAACACCTTAGGAAATGGAAAAACCACAAACTCAAAATCTCAAATGTCAAATGATGGTAGCAGGAATGCGATGGTTGAATGATGGGTTATGCGAGTAGGCAGTGCGGAAGTGGGGGTTATGGTGGTCTATACACAGTGTCGGAGTTGGAAGCACGGTCCCTAAGTCACCGAAACACCTTAGGAGACACAACTCACAACACAAACAAAATTGGGTTAGGTCGGGGTGGCGGGAGTGTGAGGTGGGCAAAACTATGCGGAAGTGGTGGTGGTGGTTGATGAAGAAGCAATCATCCCTCAGTAGCCTAGACACCTTAGGAGACACAAATCAATCCTCAAGAAACCACTAATGCGATGGGGATCAATATTGGTTAGGTTGCGGAAGTCGTTGGTGGTGTAGCGGATGATGTGGTGGAAGCCCTAGGCAAAGATGCCAAAATTTTCAAAATTTGATGGAGTCAAAAGATGTTGGTAGTATTTTTGTGGGAAGGGGAATGTCAAGAGCTTACCAACAAGCTAAAGAACGCGAAAATCGGACTCCAGATAAATTAGTTATGGACAAAACAAAATTTTAGCGAAATCTGAAACTACAGGTTACGGACGTCCGGGCAAGGTCGGATGTCCGGGGGCCGGACATCCGGGCGGGCTCGGAAATCCATAAATTTGGCTCGGGTTAGGGGTTCCGGTCGTCCGGAAAAGTTCAGACGTCCGGTCGTTCCAGGGGCTCCGGACGTCTGTGAAAGGTCGGTCGTCCGGCGGGTTAGGGTCAACACGAGATGCGAGATCCGGGGTGCGATTTTGTGTGGAATTTGTGGATTTTGGGGAAGAACACAACAAAATTAGGCTAGAAAACGAAGAGGGGAGGCTCCGAAATCGTGATCAACGTGGCTCATGATACCAATATGATGTAGGGTACGAACCCTATCGCCCGATCTTTCATGAAAGGAGCGGAATCCCGAGAAGAACACGAAGAACACAAAGGGGAAACACAAGAGGAACACTCAACCTAACAAGAACAAGTCACAATAGTGCTAGATCCTCAGATACATGGAACGATTCACGGTAGACGATCAACTAGAGACGATACACGGTAACCGGTCTTCTCCGTGAGGATGACTTGAATCCACGGGGGGATCTTCCCTTAGAAAGGGGTCTTGAATCCAAGGTGGATCTTCTCCGAAGAGGGGCCATGGTCTCTCTCAAGGAGTGGATCCGATATGGATGAGCGAAGCTCTATCTCACAAATGAGCTAACACGACACTGACCTTAGAAAGGAGGTGGAGGTGGTCTGTTTATAGTCTAAGCCATGAAGGGGTAAGTGGGAGAGGGATGCAAGGCCAAAGGCCAGCTGCTGCGCATAGGCAGGTACCGGACGACCGGTGGGGGTCGGACGTCCGGTGGCTCAGGACGGTCCAGACATCCGGCACGCGTCGGACGTCCGCTGATTCTTCTCGGGACAGGTGGCGTCGGACGTCCGGTCGCTGGGCTCGGTCTGCGGCTAGTTGAGGGTGTGTCGGACGTCCGGTGGACGCCGGTCGTCCGGGCACTTTAGAGTGGCGGACGTCCGGCCGCTGTAGACTCCGCAGCTCCATCTTCTTCCGTCTTCGCTTCCACGCTTCCCTCGCGGATGGTGTAGGTGTTCCTTGGCGCTTGCACTCCTCCACGTCGTCTGTAGTGTTCCGACAATACCTATGCGTGCACACAGAAGAAGTGTCAAGTAGTATACCATCCTCGAAGGGGTTAAGTGAGCATGTGTAAAGGAGATGATTCACCTTTGTGTGTGTGAAGTAGATATCGCACGTGTCACACGCCGAATGGACTCTTGACGTGGTGATGTCCATAGGATGCTCCGCATCAGATGATCACACGGATTCCCCGGGATCTCCTTGGAAAACACTGGATAACCCCAAGTGCCCACAAAAAATCCATCAAGATGTGTGTTAAAGTATTCACCTTAAATAAACCCTTAGTTCATAATAATGCTCACAACTATCATGAATCACTCAGACCAAACCACGTCTACGAGCATAGCATAGCAATATAAGCATAACGTAGAAGTAAATCCCAGGGTTTGAATAAAAAGGGCAATAGATACTACCTCAATAACTACTTCCCAATACCCACATTTAAGCAGTTCCTACTCATGCAATGTTTTAGGGTTTGAAACTAATGTATAAAAACTGGGTAATAAAGGGGTATGATCAAAGTGTTACTTGCCTTGCTGACGATCTAAAAACCCTAGTGACTCGTATTAGCACGCTTCACACTCTGGAAACTCTACACAAGCACTGAAGGAATAGATGCAAGGGTAAAACTCAAGATAAAAGATCCAAATCGACATTACAAGAGAAGAGCTTCGATTTGCAAAAAGAATCAATCAAATCGGAGCTACGAAACTCAAACTGCGGTCAAAATAAATTCAAATCCAAATCTTCTTGCAACCAAATTTTTAATTTTCAAAATCATGGTCAAGTTGGTTAACTAGAAAGAGGGGTCCGAGATGAATATTTTGGCGTTGGTTTCACTGGTTTTGGACAAACGAGCAAAAAGTTGCGAGCGTTTGAAGATCAGGGGCTAATCTGCGATAAAAATAATAGTGGATAGGTCCCTGGCAGAAAATAAAATAAAAGAAAAGACTATCGGACGAACATTCACTATCAGGTACAACCAGACGAAAAACATTCGCTAACAGAAATGTTCGGATGAACGTTCGCTAATTAGCGAAACCGAAAAAAACTAAACCGATCTAACAAAAAAAACCGAGGCGACGGTTTTATCGGTTTTAACCAATTCTTCGAAAAAAACCAGGACGATGGCGGCGAAGCGAGATCCGACAGAGCTCAGACGCCTGTCTATTTTGATCAGTCAGATCACCCAACTCACGTACCTATCCCTGAGCGACAATTGTTGGTAGTTGATCCGGCCATCAGTGGAGTCTAATTGTGCAAGGTCCTCATAGACGGTGAGAGCGGATTGAACACCATTTACATCGACACTCTGAAGGTGATGGACATTCCGATGTCCCGACTGAGAAAAACCAACATGTAGTCCCACGGGGTCATCCCCGGGAAGAGAGCGAATTCACTTGGATAGATAGCTCTATATGTCGTGTTCGGCGGCGAAACAATTTTCAGGAAGGGGAGATTGACCTTCGAGGTGGTGGACTTCGGCAGTGCCTATCATGCCATCCTAGGTAGGCCCGCTTATGCGTGTTGCATGGACAGACCATGTTATGTATATCACAAGCTTAAGATGCCAGGGCCAAATGTCATGATCACCATATTAGGGAATAGGAAAATAGCTGAAGAGTGCTTATAGAAGGGCTCTCAAATAGCCGATGTAACAGCCTGGTTTTTGGCCCTTTTCTTTTTCTTTTGATTTATTTAGTTTTTGCGCTGTTTTTCTTTCTAGAGTGGTTCTGTGGCCTTGCCACCTGGGAAATCATCCTCATTCCCCCTCCCAAGTCATTCATAATTCTCAGAACCTTGCCAAGATCATGTCACTTCACTCGCTAACCAAACCCTAAAATCTTTTTCTAAGGAATATTCCTTTTTCTATTAAAGGAATAACCCTATCTGCCCTAGGTTGTGAAGCAACCTACATTTCTGTCACTCCCAAGAATCCCAATTAATTCTCATAATTTCTTTGGGTCATATGTTGCGCAAATATGCCCAAACTTTCCTGTCCTAGCCCAAGAATAATTCCCCAAAAATTATTCTTCATTTCTGTCCAGTGTGGCTTTCTATGAAGGAAGTGCCACCTATCCTTTCCTGATTGCTCCCAAACCTTTTGGGCATTCTCTTATGTCCAAATCATTGCCTCATGCCAAAAATCAACTTTATTTTCCTAGCCAATCTTCCTCAGCAATTTTTCAAACTTTTTGTCAGACAGAAGGCATTGTGAAGGAAGTACTAGCTAGGAGTTTGCAAATGAGTTGAAATTTTGCACACTCCTTCAGGTGCTCATACTAATACACTCCTTAAAAATTTCAGCTCCATCCCTTGATCTATGTGAGCATAGGATCAATTTGACTCTTTCAATATTTTCAGGTTCTGAAGCATGTATATTTTATATTGCTTCATTTTGGCTGAAAATTTACCAGAGCATTCTCTTTACCATAAAACATCTGTCCACCAATTTTGGGATGAATTTTTAAAGCCAATATTTCTCTAGAATTTTTGCAAGTTTCTGGACAAAGGGAATAGCTGTGAAGGAAGTACCATTTTGGTGAATCCATTTGGTGCAAACTCTTTATAGCATCTTCTTATGACCAAATCACGAAGCCTTGACAAATTTCAGCTCAAGTGGCTTCTCCATGTGAGTGCACCTTCCTGATCAAGTTTCCGGACCCATAATGTGAGTTACAAATCAACTATATTAGTTTGTGCTCAATTATGCCCCCCAAACCTCGAGGATCATAGTCCTTCCGTATTTAATCATCGCAGACAACACCATTTCACCCAATCAGTTTCTTGTTGATCAGTAGTGCTCTGCCAAGTTTACTGCAGTAAACTTCAGACGATGGTTACCATTTAACCATAGCACCCAGATCAAGACATGGCCTCATCAATGCTCCATTTTGGGAGGACTATTAGCTAGACAACGTTTTGGGTGTTGTAGAACATTGAATGCCCCAGTTCGCGCAGTGGCCACGATGATGGTGTGCCTGTGCACGTGCTCTATGCGCAGTGGCCGCGTCCAGGGCGCCGTTTCTGCTTCGTCCGCTCCCCTCTCGTCGTCTTCGCGCGCGTGACCATGTCTAGGGGCTTCACCTCATCATCGACGTTCCCCTAGAACCCTCTCCCCCTCCATCCGCTTCCTCACCGACGCAAACCGCCGCAAGCCCACGGACGAACAGTGGTGGTTTGGCTCGGAGCTCGCCGTCTTCTTCCTCCCTGCACTCCCTTGGCCACCTCTTCCCCGTGAGCTCTCCCTCCTATTCCCTCTCATGGCCTAACCACAAGCTCATGCGCGCGCACACGCGTCCGCGGCACCGGCCACGCGTCCACGGCGACGACAGCGCGACACACCCCTCCCCTGCCTATATAAGCCCGTTCCAGGCACGTTTCTCCTCACTAGTCGACCTCACTCACTCCCAGAAGCCTCCCTGACCCCTTACCTAAGCTCCCAGAGCTCCCGAGCCCTAAAATGGCCGCCGCAGCCGCCGACGGCCTCTGCTCGAACTCGAGCGAGCCAAGCTCCCTTCCCTCCTGTCAGTGTCAAAACTAGCGGATCTCGGGTAGGGGGTTCCGAACTGTGCGTCTAGGCCGGATGGTAACAGGAGGCAGGGGACACAATGTTTTACCCAGGTTTGGGCCCTCTTGATGGAGGTAAAACCCTACGTCATGCTTGATTAATACTGATGATATGGGTAGTACAAGAGTAGATCTACCATGAGATCGGAGAGGCTAAACCCTAGAAGCTAGCCTATGGTATGATTGTATGTTGTGGTTGTTGTCCTACGGACTAAAACCCTTCGGTTTATATAGACACCAGAGAGGGTTAGGGTTACACAAGGTCGGTTACAAAGGAGGAGATATCAATATCCGTATTGCCTAGCTTGCCTTCCACGCCAAGTAGAGTCCCATCCGGACACGGGACGAAGTCTTCAATCTTGTATCTTCATAGTCCAAGAGTCTGGCCAAAGGTTATAGTCCGGCTATCCAGACACCCCCTAATCTAGGACTCCCTCAGTAGCCCCCGAACCAGGCTTCAATGACGATGAGTCCGGCACGCAAATTGTCTTCGGCATTGCAAGGCGGGTTCCTCTCCAAATTCCGTGTACCTGTTTAAATAGTGTCCGGCTTCTTGTGAATGTTGCGCTCCTTGGCTTCCACACCCAATAATGGCCACTTTCCACGTGTCGAGCGAATGTGAAGAGCTAGGATGTTTTTACATTTACCCCCCTAGCTGTGCGAATGAGCTTCCTATTAAAGAGACAAGGATTCAAATCCAAATCACACCATCCTCCCTTGGCGAGCCTTCATCGGAGCGCATCCGACAGAGATCCATTCCATCATGGCCGGTCGACGCAGCTCCTCCTCTCGCTCCCCTAGCCCCAAGCTTGGAGATTAGGAGAGATGTTCCGTCCCGCATAGCAAATTAGTGATGCTTCAGACCAAGGGATTTCTTCTCCCAGCATACATGGTCCCGGTTCGAGCCGGGCTCGCCACCTATAATGGCGGAGAGCAAGCGGAGAGCCTTCCCAATCCCTCCAAGGGAGAGCGGGTATGCCTTGTCCCTCATTTGGTAAGAGGGCTCGGATTTCCAATTCATCCGTTTCTCCGGGGGCTCCTGGAGTTCTACGGCCTCCAGTTGCACAACCTTATGCCTGCCTCCATATTGCATATCGCGGGCTTCGTAGCCCTTTCCGAGCTGTTTTTGGGCTGTGAGGCTCATTTCGCGTTGTGGAAGAAGCTGTTCTGCCTTGTGCCCCTTTCTTGGAAGGGGTCAATATATCAGGACCGGATATCTATCCGGAACCCCAAGGAAGACGTCCCAAGACTGACCTTCAGAATGGTTTTATATAGAAGACGTCCCCCTCCCGGACCCTATTCGAATCGGCCTCCCTGAGTTCGACAATGCTCCCTTGAAGAAGCGCCGGAGCTGGCGTCCATGGTGCCCCCAGGAGGAAGATGACAGGGACGTTCTTTACCTGATGAGCCAGATAAGTTTGTCAGCTCGATCCGGATTGACCATGATCGAGGTCATGGCCACATGTATTATGCGAGGGGTGCAACCGCTTCAGTATAGAGGCCACCCCATGTGGGATTGCAACGGGGAGGATGACGCCACTCGCTATGGCAGTAAAGGGCCGGAATCGGTTGCTGCTCTAATAAAGATCTTATCCACTTTGTACAAGGGAGAAGAGGAGGAATTCCTCTGCGTCAACTCGTAGGGCGGATTTTCTATGTACAATCCTCTGAGCTAGGTAAGCGGACACTTTTTCTCGCCCATCCGTTTCATATTCCCATAGTTAAGTATTCAGTCTAGTGATTTCAACACAGGAGGTGCGCCAGGATGTAAGGGAGATAAAACAACCCTCCTCCACAACCCAAGGACCCGGAACGGTCCCTTGACCCAGCCTCCCAAGAGGATTCGGACATATCTGTGGAGCTGATCGATGGGGTATTCTACCAATTGAGCAATGACAACGCCTTGGTGGCCATTACGGCCGATTACCCTGGGCTACTTCCAGCCTCACAGGTAACTGAGACCGAAGTCCCAGTACTTTGAAAAGGGATCCGTCCTTGCATGTTTTTGATTACCGTATAACAACCGTGTTTTGCAGGGGAGGTCCTCGAGGCGGAAGGCCGAGCCTGCGGCGACTAGCCAACAAGGGGCCGCGAGACTAGGCAAGCTGAAAAGACACGCAGTCCAGATTGAGACACCGGCGCAGTGGTACGACACATCGTCTTTATTCCAAGATATTATTCTCAGAGGCATAGTAACGCCCATGCCTTCTTTTCAGGAAAAATAGCGCTCGCCGGACTATATCCGGAGAGGCTACTAATCGTGCCTCCACCAGCCAGGCTCTAAGGCCGGATTTGGAGGCGGGAACGAATACAAGGCATGCGTCGAGCGCTCCTCCAACAGAGGATGCGGACAGATTGTCCACCACCAATTCCGAGGTGGAAAGTGCCATGAACCACAAGCGTCGCCGGACTGTTCTTCGTGACGCTTGTTTCTCCCAAGAGGCATTGGATGCCTTCAACTCGGGAGATGCGTACCTCCGTGCCGCTCAAAATGGTCTAGCCAGAGCCACGGAGCAGTATGTAAAAGACATACGGGTGAGAAAATTTGGTGATTATATATATCAGTAGCCCCTGAGAATTGAAACGGTTAGAATAACTGATTTAAGGATCATTTGTTATGCAGGTTCTTACAGAAAAGAATACCCAACTGTCCCAAGAGCTGGAAGAGTGCAAAGACCAACTTCAGGCCGCACTAGCCGCAGCAGGGGAGCCCAAAGAGACCCCCTCTGGTACTATATCCTTCAAATGATAAGTATCATATAAAGTGCGGCGTATATGCAGATCTGACGGTAAAATTGTAGATGATGCTGGAGTAAATCTGGATAAGCAATAGCTCCTACGCCAGCTAAAGGCCGGTGAGCGCGTGCTTACGAGGGTGAGGCAGGAGAAGAATGATCTTCTAGATGCCAACACCAAGCTGGGCGTGGAACTAAAGGATGTTCGTGCCCAACTATCGGACTCCGTTAAGGAGAATCGGCGGCTTCGACGCGGCATATTTAGTAAGTGCTTGAACGAACTTTGAAAAAGAGTTCGGCGAGGAAGTTGGCTGACAGAGTTATGTCTGTAGGTATGCTAACAGGTTGTCCTGTTGAGGAAATGCCCAGTTCTACGGGTGACCTTCTTCCCGAGCTGTCACAACTACACGAACGAGTTCGGCAGGTGATGCAAGGCGTCGCCCAGGCCTTGTGGCCATCCGTCTCCATGCCCGAAGGCCTTGGAGAGTTTGCAGAGAATCTGAAGGGAGTGCGGCGACGCTTCAGATTATGGAAGATATCGGCCTCCCGTCAGGGCGCCAGGGAAGCCTGGGCCATGGTGAAGACGCGGTACACGAAGGCTGACCCAAACCACATGGCCGAGGTCGGACCTATGGGGCCCGATGGGAAGGAGATCCCTGTGAGCTTAGTATACGGCCAAGTAGAATTGGCCGCAAACTATTCCCAACAGGATTGTAGACTAGACAGCCTATTAGATGGTATTGAAGAGGAATTCAACAAGTCAAATTGACTATGTAATTTAAAGTGACATGTATAATGCCTTCTAGCCGGATTGTAGATCGTTTGTCGTGGCGGACCTTTTCGCTTCAACCTCGGGACCCGATGGTATGGAGTGTATCCGAATACCCTCTCGGTTATGTAAGAACCGGGGCATGCATGGAGACCAGGCATAGGGGTCATTAGTGCTTGAACATACAAGTGCCCAACTAGTTATGCTATATTACATGGTTAGTAAGAAACATCTTCCAAGGAGAATAGTTCCATTAGGGGTTCCTTTCCATGGGAGGCATGCCCTAAAGTGCATGTCCGGACTGCGAGAAGAGACGAGAAAAAACATCTGGGGGCGCATAAGTAAATAAGTGAAAAATCATCTTTAGTTCACCGACCGAATATTCCCTTAAGAATGCTAGCTTTTGGCTTCACCCAGTCTGAGGTACACATCCGGCTGACCCGGCAGCAACAATCGCAGAGGTGCTCCCCTTATGCCCTAGCCGAATTAACGGGAACGTAGGGCATAAATACAAGAGCCAGGCAACCCAGCTTGGCCAAAACTTAAGTCATATCGATGCATATAATGGTGAATAAAGGGTACATGTGGAAGGATAACACATGTGTTGGGCATAAAGCCCGTATGAATAAGCTTCTGTTAAAGAAGCCCCTAGGTATGATGAGCACGGATAGCGCGTCAGTTGCGTGCAAACAAGGCACAAATGGGCCTTTAAAGGCTGTGAGAGAAGAGAAGGGGAGAAGGAGAAAAATTTAAGACAGATTGTGTATAAAAAATGGACAGAGGAAGGAGACGAACACAGAGTCCGGTGCTAGGCGTAGAATCTTCGGAGTCGGGCTGCGTTCCATGGGTTCGGCTCGAGTCGATGATCCAATGCATCCTGTAGACGGTATGCTCCACCAGTCAGGACTTGGTCAATAATGAAGGGACCTTCCCACTTGGGCTTGAGTTTATCCTTTTTCTTATCCGGCAGGCATAGAACTAACTCGCCAACATTGTAAGTTTTTGGCCCGTACTTCTCTGCTTTGATATCTTCGATCCTGTTGTTGATAGATTGCGGAACGGGCTTTTGCCAAGTCACGCTCCTCCTCTAAGGCGTCCAAACTGTCCTGTCGATCGAGCTCGGCTTCTCTTTCTTCGTACATGCGCACTCGAGGTGAGTCATGTATTATGTCGCAGGACTCCCTCACCTCCCCTTTCCACCACCAGTAGATCCACCAGATCATACCGAACCTCCCCACTTCTCCATCTCTCTCTCTCCGGAGCCAGCGTGGTCGCGCACCACCGAAGTTGTCCGCTGCCGTTGTTCTCTACATCAGTGGCGTGCCGCCATTCCACTCCTCACCGGCCGTGCGGGTAGCCACTGGATGGGTGCGGCTCATCTCCCTGAGCGCGCTGATGTGCTGCATGGCTTGGGGGATGGCCGGAATCGGCCAGGCGAGCGCCAGCGCCCGTGACTTCCCTCTGCTCCGCGGGGGAGCACGAGGAGAAGATGAAGACGACGACCCCTTCCCTCCAGTTGGCGCGTGGACTCCGCGGCCCCACCTGTCAGTGGCTCTAGGCCCGGTCCCGCCTCTGGTGATTGGATTAAGTGGAGATGCAAACACGTGAGTACGTTTTTGTTTTCAGAAAGCGTATTTTCCTTCTCCTTCAGCCAAAGTATTGTTTCCTTCTGTGAAAGCATATTTTCTCTCTGTTTCAGCGAGTAATGCGTTTTTTGGAGGAGAAGACGTAGTCCTGCAAAGTGCATCTTTCTGTTTTCTGTCCAGGCCCAGTTTGTGAAGTTTTTCTTTGCAAATAGGTCCCTGGGAGAAAACACTTCACAACTTTTTACTCCGAACTCCAAATGAGGTTATTCCAAAGCCCACTTCTTCGTTTCGTCAACCCCGTTCCAGTGGAATCATTTTCACCATGTTTTCACATTCTGAAAATGACCATTTTGCCCTTTTCCTTATTCAGCCCCCTCTGAGAGAGAAAGATTTCCGGCGATTCGTTCCGCGAGGTTCTCGCACTTTCTCCCAGTGATTTCTTCCACCCTAGGCAAGCCACTCCTACCATTTGCATGATTGCAATTGAGTGACATGGTTTAAATTATTTTAACTTGTTTAAAATATTGTTTTAGTTACATGTGATCTTGTTCATGGCATTTCTGGGAGTATTGTTTTGATCTTGCTATTGCCATGATATTTGCTTGGAGATCTAGGACTTATATTTTGATGATTATGTGGATGACATGTTGCCTTTGGATTCTTAGTGGTTATTATGATTATTTTTCATGTTGGTATCTGGTATTATATTTCGGAGTATTACTTTGGATGACATGTTGCCTTTGGATTATTAGTGGTTAGTATTATTTTCATCGTGATGCTAGCTGATATTATATTTTGGAGTATGATGTTGGAGATGATGCTTGCATGTGGATCATAGTTGGATAGCTAGTTCTTGCTATTTGAGTAGTAGTAGTATCGTTCTTGGATTCATCATGATAGTAGTGTTATGATATCCTCGGAGTATCTTGTTATGATGCTTGGATTATTTGTTGGATATGCTATGACTTGGATTATAGGTTGATAGATGGTATCGGAGTATTACTTAGCATAGTTATATTTTTGGGGTTAAATTCCGTCATTAAGTTGGTCAGGTGCCACCGAACTGGGCTTTTCCAGTGCAACCACATTTGCCTTTTTGGGAAGGCCCTAATGCGATGCTATTGTCATGCCTCTCACCGGTGCCTCCAACGAGGGAAGGTTATGCGCGGGCTCTACTCTAATCAGGTAGGACGGCATAAGCCTTGTGTGCCCGTTGTTGTGAGTGGTATACCTTTGTCCTCGTTTGGGACCGTTTTTGTTTTGCCACGACGGTGGTCGTTGGTGCCTTTGGTAGGCATGGGGCCACCCATGACTGAACCCAAAGGGGGTGTTGGTCGGAATGGCTGGGAGATTGTCATGGCAGTAGATCGGTTTTGTCGGAATGCTGTTGGTCGATCCGAATGGGAGTGCGAGGCCATTGATTCTGTGGTGTGGGTAAAGTGTGCTACCTCTGCAGAGTGTGTGTGTTTAATCTATAGATAGCAGCGTCCTCGGTCATGGGGATGAGTTCGTACTAGGTCACACTGTTCGATCAACACTCACATGATGGAATGACTTATAGGTGATTTATATGTTGATAAATTGAGCAGTACAGTTTGGCAAGATGATGATGATGATGTTGGGATGATCTTGAGGATGATTATCCAGTTTGTGATGTGGTCACGAGGTGATCATGTGGATGTTCCATTTGTGATCCGTGAGTGATCACCGTTTGGTTACGAGGTAACCTGTTGAACCAAGTGTGGTTCCGTTTGTGATCCATGAGTGATCACCGTTTGGTTTGGATCATGGGGTGATCGAGATGGTATATTGCTTGGCCGGTTAGCCAAGAGTGATATGGTTATGGAGATCTGAGATGGTGATTTATCAGTATGATAGTAGTTTCATATCATGCTTAGTAGTTGCTTCATCCTAGTAGTTGTTAATTTAATTAACCTGTTTAATGCTATGTGATTGTCTTGCCTTGATTTTTATGGTTGTTGTGAGCTTGCAAGTACATTCAATGTACTAACATGGCGTGTCTTGCCAGATTGCAGTTGATGTCATGATTACTTGATTGCTTGTCGAGGTTGCCGCGCATGCAAGCTAGATCGTGTCCCAGCCAGAGTCCCTACGGAGTGGAGTTCACCGCCTTCATCATTGTTCCGCTGCTACGAGTTGTTCCGCTGCTAGGATAGAGCAAGTGTGGTATCGCAGGCGTAGCGTCGTCGTCCTGATGTGCTTCTTTGTAACATCAGACCCTTGTATTATTATTCTTGTAATAAGAGCCGATTTGTTCTATGTCAAGCAGTGATGTATTCCAGAGACTTCTCCTTGATCTCTAGGCTAGAATACGGGCGTTCCGGTTTCTCTGAGCCAGGGTGCCACAATGCTTGGTATCAGAGCAGGTCTGGCTATAGGACGCCCTAGTCTGTGCGAGCGGTAGAAATCGTTAGTTTAAAGTTTGGCTTGTTTATTGCGTTTGGTTGTTGCATTTGTTTGTTGCACAACATTGTAGGATTGAAAGTATGTCTAGAGGGGGGTGATTAGACTACTTGACCAAATAAAAATCTAGTATTTTCCCAATTTTAAAGCTTGGTAGATTTTAGCAACTTAGCACAAATCAAGTAATCAACCTACACATGCAATTCTAAGAGTATAGCAGCGGAATGTAAAACAGTTGCATATGAAGGTAAATGGAGGAGTTTGGAGGGAGCAAACGCAATGTAGACACGAAGATTTTTGGCGTGGTTCTAATAGGTGGTGCTATCGTCCATCCATGTTGATGGAGACTTCAACCCACGAAGGGTAACGGTTGCGCAAGTCCACGGAGGGCTCCACCCACGAAGGGTCCACGAAGAAGCAACCTCGTCTATCCCACCATGGCCATCGCCCATGAAGGACTTGCCTCACTAGGGTAGATCTTCACTAAGTAGGCTATGTCCTTGCCCATACAAACTCCTTGGTTCAACTCCACGATGTTGACGGAGGCTCCCAAGTGACACCTAACCAATCTAGGAGACACCACTCTCCAAAAGGTAATAGATTTTGTGTTGATGATGAACTCTTTGCTCTTGTGCTTCAAATGATAGTCTCCCCAACACTCAACTCTCTCTCATAGGATTGGATTTGGTAGAAAGATGATTTGAGTGGAAAGCAACTTGGGGAAGGCTAGAGATCAAGATTAATGTGGTTGGAATGGGATATCTTGACCTCAACACAAGTGTAGGTGGTTCTCTCTCAAAAAATGTATGTTGGAAGTGTAGGCATGTTCTGATGGCTCTCTCCACAAATGAAGAGTGGGTGGAGGAGTATATATAGCCTCCACACAAAATCTAACCGTTACACACAAATCACCAAATTGGTGGCACCGAATTATAAAACTCGGTCAGGCCGATTTAGTTCAAAATGTGAACGTTAGGATTTTTGGTGGGACTGGCATGTCAACTCGGTGGGACCGATTCCATTAGGGTTAGGGCATAACGTAATCTTCGTGAGACCGATTAGACAAACTCGGTGGGACCGATTTTGGTAATAGACAAACATAGAGTTGGTCAGGCAAACTTGGTGGGACCGATTCGCTCATCTCGATTAGATCAGAATGTTACGAAGGGGAAACAGAGAGTTTGCATGGCAATCTCGGTGGGACCGATCGCTCATCTCAGTTGGACCGAAAAGTTACAAAGGGAAACAGAGAGGTTGCAATCCCATCTCGGTGAGACCTAGATCCCTATCGGTGAGACCGAAGTGAATAGGGTTTGTGGCAGTGGCTATGTCAGGTGAACTCGGTGGCGCCGGATAGAAGATTTCGGTGGGGCCGAGTTTGACTTTTGGTTTGGGACTTATGTGGATATTAGAAAGTAGTTGAGGGTTTTTGGAGCATATCACTAAGCATTTTGAGCAAGTAACTCATTAAGCAACACCTCACCCCCTTTTAATAGTATTGGCTTTTCCTATGGACTCATTATGATATTGGATCACTAAAAGTAAAATGTAGAGTCTTGTGCTTTGAGCTTGAGCCAATATTTTGTCCTTACCATTTTGAGGGCTCCACATTCTAATCCATGTCGTGCCAGTCATTGAGCTTTCCTGAAATATTTATCTTAAAATAGCATTAGCTCAATGAGCTATATGTTGTTAGGAATTAACAAAACCACCCAGGGATAGTTGCACTTTCAATCTCCCCCTTTTTGGTAATTGATGACAACATATAGATCAAAGTTTCGACAAATGATCATAAGATTGAAAAACATCGTCGCTTTGAGAAGTATGTGATAAGCAAGAGCTCCCCCTAAATTTGTGCATTATTTAAGAGTTGCTTTTGAATGCAAATGCACAATCGATTAGGATCATGGGTTACTCTTCCATGTCACATACATCTTGGTAGAGCGCTCAAAATGAAAGAAATTAAAAGCATGCATTCATCACCAAGCAAGTGAATGATCATATATGATATATAAAAGATAGTATCATCCAAACAAGCATTAAGGTAGCAAATGATCAACCACATGATCAAACAAGTATCTCACAAGGACATAAAGTATCTCACACAATAAAAGGTTCAACCAAAAGCAAGAGATATAAAAAGCAAGACACTCTCTCTTGAAGCATATGATGTATACATATTTCTCCCCCTTTGGCAACAAGTTACCAAAAAGTTTGAAAATGCATAGTGCTATGCGCCTCTCAGGCTTGGTCTTCGGGAGGTGGTGTAGAGAGAACTCCAAGGACGAAGGCATCTGTCGATGTAGTTGGATCTGGTGGAGTGGGTGCTGGAGGTGGCACTGGAGCTATAGCTGCTGGTGCTGACAATGTAGCTCTAGCGTCTAAAACTGGCACTACAGCAGACCTTGGACCTCATGGCACACACTGAAAAGCATCAGTAGTTGACTTCCCTGTCCTCTCTTCTGCTTCCTCCTAAAGCTGCTCAACTGTAGTATGTATCTCAGTTACCTTGAGATCAAGATCATAGAATTTTGTCTCAACAATCCTCTCCAGGCTCTCCTGATTCTGAGTTAGGGTGGCCAAGAACTTCTCAATCCTCAGTGTAGCTTGAATCAGATAGCCTAATTGATCTTGCTTGCTCTTCAGGAAAACTTGAGATGCTTCTTCTTCACTTGGCTTCCTTGCAGCTTTCTCAGCCTTTGCCTTGACTTTCTTTTCCTGGACTTGAGCAGATGTGGGGTCTTCCTCATTCATCACAACAGTGTTGTCTTCAAAATCAGGATGTAAGGGTAGATGCTCCTTGTCCAGCAAATAAGTTCCCGTGCCCATCTTAGAATTGATGAGCACCTGAATATGTGGAGCATACCCAGAACTTCTCTTTTGATCAGCAACTCTCCTCTTGATTGTTTCTACAATCAAACTCATAACCTTGAACTTCTGAGGGACATCAAAGATTTGCAGCATGTTGATGGAGTGTCCTCTGATCATCTTGTGATCTCCTGACTTGGGTAGCAATGTGTGCCTTAAGATCTAGTTAATAGTAAGCAGACGAGACAACAGGAAATGTACAGATCCAAGCTTGTGTGTCTCCAAAGCTTTATCAGGGATCTCTTTCTACATGTTTGCCATGGAGTTGTGGTCTTTCTTCTTGGTGGCACACACATCCAAGTCATCTTCATGTTCTTTGGGGGCATTGATTAGCTTGGCCCACTCCTCAATTGTGGATTGGTACCTAGTACCCTCAGACATCCATACTGTCCTCCCATCTGGATAGAAGTGGGCAGTGGAGTAATACTACATGATCAGTTCATCATTCCATTTTGTGAGATTTTGTCCAACAAACTCATCTAGTCCACATGATTTGAAGCTATCATATACTCCTGGGAAGTGATCTTCATTCTTCTTGATGTATTCCCAATCAACCCATTTCATGTCACATACAATGGGCTTCTTGTCAAGCAAAATCGTCTCATAGAAGTCTTGTTGTTCCTTTGTATGGAACCTGTAGTCAACTGCAGTCCTCCTCCTAACAGTATAGGGATCAGACTCTCTCCACAATCTTAGTCCTGCATCTTTCCTGATGTGCATGTCCTCAGCGACTGGATGAGCATCATTGTGGTCAGGAATTTTGGGCTTCAACTTCCTCAAAACATGGGATTCATCATCCTCTTCTTCAGCTTCAGGAACTGGGGCCTTGTTCTTTTCCTCGGAAAGTATACTCCTGGTGTTCCTCTTGGGTTTAGAAGGCTTCTGAGCAACAACCGTGGTAGCAGATTTGGGCTTAGATGGAGTAGCCCCTGATTTGATATCATCTCCTATGAGATTCTGAGACTTGGGAGCGGGTGCAGCATCCTCTTCCTCTCCAGCTTCTTCTGGATCTCTCATAATGGAGGATCTAGCAAGAACTCTGGAAGTGGTCTCCTTGACATTTCCTTCCTCTTCTTTCCTTCTCCAGCAGCCTCTTCAGTTGGCTTGGAGGTTTCAGCAGTTGAGGATATAACGTTTAAGGTTGGCACCCTCTTGGCAGGGGCCTTCTTGTGCAAGCCAGGCTTAGTTGTGGCAGATGACCCATATTCTTTCTTCAACACCTTCTTCTTGGAGCTGACTTCCTCCTCAACATTCACATAGTCCTCATCTTAAGAATCTGAGGTTTTCTTCTTCCTTTACCTGGTGGCTGCTTTGGGCAAGTTGCTTGGTGTGCTCCTGCTGCCCTCATCAGAAGTGCTAGAGGGACTAGTGCCCTCACTCAATTGCACTTGTTCTTCAGACATGTTTTGGCTGTCCCTTTGATCAGACATCTCTACAAACTTACTGACAGCAAACCCTGTGAATAGATATAGATGAGATAGAGTGGATGAGCATCACAAAGTGCAGAGTTTTTGCAAAATAGATGACTTAAAAACTTAGTTTTAGTTCTCCATAGAAAGCATTTCGGAGCTACTGATTTGTAAACTCGGTGATACCGAAGTAGCTTTTGGAACATAAACAAGTGAACTCGGTCAGACCGAGTCACAGTTTGGTGGCACTGAGACTGCTAGGGTTTCACAGAGAATCGAACTCGGTCACACTGATTTGTAATTTTCGGTCAGACCAAAAATGCATGTGCTATGGCCTAAGCCAAATTGGTGAGACCGATTTCTACAATTCGGTCGGTCCGAGATGAGTCCGGCGGAGACCTAACCCTAAATTTTCAAATCCAATCTAATCTAAAGGAAGTTTGCAGTGGATGGATTGTTTGCATACGTGGTCATGATCATGGCAAAGTAATGTGCTATGAATAGGAGTTAAAAGAATAGCACAAAGGATTGAACTCGTACCCTAGTTCGGCAGAGTTCGCTACGGCGGCAACGCAGGGGCAGAATTCCATTGACGGTGATGGAAACTAGCGGCGGGAGGTCGCTTGCAGCGAGAAGACGATTCAGAGACCCGAGGCGGCAGAGCAGGATATGCACGGGCTGAGAGGTTTCTAAGAAATTTCCAAAATATCACCCATGGGTTTATATATCCCGACCCTATCAGTGTGACCGAGTCGAACAACTTGGTGGCACCGAGATGTAGAATCGCAAGCGATTACTGCAACTCGGTGTGACCGAAAAGTTCAAAAGGGTTGCACCGAGATTGAAAACCTAGATCAACTTAGTGATCTAGGTGTGGCCGAAATGGATGACTCAGTCATACGAAAATACACAAAGAGGTTTTGGAAGTTTAAGTCTATGACGAATCGGGGACTCCAAGTGCTCCTCACACAGAGTGGTTCGAATATGACTTGATCAAACATTGTGATGTAGCATGAATAGAGTTTGAGACTAGAAAAGTATAGATAGCTAGAGGTTGTTCTTAGGCATTCTTGTCCATCCATTTGGCAAAAGAGAACAAGCCAAACAATCAAAGGAACAAATGGATGTCCTCGAATGAGTAAAATATGCAACCAACATGCTCACACAATAGAATGGCAAATGAAATATGTGACAAAACTTGCACAAGCACTCTAGCATCTATCAAGCAATTTGACGATGACTAGGTCATCTATATATGAGTATATTGACTTAGGAGTCAAATGAGAACATTTGATCATAGGTCATACTCATCGTTTAAGCACGAGTGGGGTTGCCACTTTTACATAAAGCATTGTTGTGCTCACATAATTAAAGTTGCTTTAGCTCAATTGATTAGAGTAAAGCTCCCACTAGATGTCATTTCCCCCCTAAGAGGGATGAACTAACCTTGGGTTTTGTCGATGACGACTTCATGTAGGTGTTGAAGATGTAGATGCTCAATGTTGATGTAGATCATTCGGAGCAATCCTTTGGAGTGAGTTGCACTTTCAATACCTATTCGGGTTAGTCCCACAAGGAACAAACAAGGATATCCATAGACATAGAGTGATATTCACATGAGATGATGTCCATGAATTCATTAGGTTACCTTGTCCCTTGTCTTACCAACAAGAGGGTTTGTGACTCCTTGAACTAGTGCAAGATATGGAAGTTGTTTGCACTTGTCCTTGCCAAAATGATAAGAGTGATGTATGTTGGCGGAGTCACCCTCAAGAACTCTCTAGTTCTTCTTCTTAGGGATCCACACCATCTTGATGGGAATCCTTGGAGTTTTAGTCGTACTTGATGAAGTGGAACTTGATGTAGTCTTGGGAACCCACTTGACCAAGGCCTTAGGAGCTTCTTCAAATTCATCAATCTCCTCTTGAAGCTTGTCATTGCCCTTTAGCTTCTGGTCTTATGGTGGAAGATCATCTTGAGCTTGTGTTCCTTGGAAAGAAGTAGGATCATACTTCTCTTGTTGAGGAACAGAATTCGTCTTGGGGTATCAATCTTCTTCCCACTCAATTCCATTGGCATTGAACTTTCGTTCAAAACCAACACCTTGATGCTTCCGGTGTCTTCCATGCTTGCATACAATTTCCTCAAATTTCTTACTTCCAGCAAGACTCTTGTAAACGCCTTTCTCTATAATTCCCTTCAATAAGCTATTTTCTTGCTCAAATGTAACTTGGCTAAGAGAATCATTAGTGGAATCAAGAGAACTAATAGAAGTAACAACATTGGATTTAGCATGATTGTTGTTACTACTAGAGGAAGAATCTTTCTTGTTCTTGTTGCTAGATTTAACTTGTGGCATGTAAGTAAACAAGAGTAAATGCTTAGCAATGTAAGAAGAACTTTTCTTGCGAAGATCATCATTTATTTATTTTAAGAACTCATGCTCTTGCTCAAGGTTGAGCTTTTTAGAGCGTAGCTTCTCATGAATCTTTAAAAGTTCTCGATGATCTTCCAAGGTAGTTTCATGAGCTAACTTAAGAGTGTTTAGTTCTTTTGTTAGACGCTCAATCTCCTTCTTATCATTGTCATTTGTTTTATCTTGATTAGCATGATTAATAGCAAGTTCATCATAGTTTTCGTAACTAGAGTTGTCACCAAGTAAATCATCATCACCTAGAAAATCATCTTCATCACTATTAAAATCAACATACTCGGGGTGTGTTACCTTTGGACCTTTAGCCATAAAGCATCTTCCAATTCCTTCATTTGGTGAGTCAAATATGTCATAGGAGTTGGTTGACACAAGTGCTAGACCGGCAACACCTTCATCTTGAGTATATTCGGAGTCGGAGTGATATCTTCTTTCGGAGTGATTGTCGGAGTCGGAGCCGGATACCCATTCACCAACATGAGCTTGATGTCTTCGTTTTGTGTAGCTCTTTGATGACTTGTCCTTCCTTTCTGAATCCTTGCTTCTCCGTGATGTTCTTCGTTCATAACGGTCATCTCTACTCCTTCTCTTTGATGGTGGTGATTATTCTCTTCTACTTCTTATTTTGGGAGAATCTTCCCTTCTTTTGTAGGGAGTCGTGCACTCATTGGAATAGTGTTCGGGTCTTCCACAATTGTAGAAATTGCACTCATGACTAGAAGATCTTTTGTCATTGTAGGACCTTGACTTGGAACTTCTTTCTTTGCTTCTACTCTTGTAAAACTTGTTGAAGTTCTTCACCATTAGGCTCAATTCTTCGTTAAAGGTTTGTTTCTCACTTGATGATGTGGGAGCATCACATGAGGCTTTGTAAGCACCACTTGATTTGTTGTGAAGCTCTTCCTTATACTTGAGTGACATCTCATGAGCAACAATTCTTCCAATGACTTCCGTTGGCTTGAGATCTTTGTAATTGGGCATCATTTGGTCAATGTGCACACGGTATCATATTTTCCATCCAAGGCTCTTAGGATCTTCTTGATGATGAAACTATCGGTCATCTCTTCACTTCCTAACCCGGCAATCTCATTTGTGATGAGAGCAAGCCTAGAGTACAGTTCAGCGACACCTTCACCATCCTTCATTTTGAACTTGTCAAGTTGACTTTTAAGCACATCCAATTTGGATTCCTTGACGGAGTCGGTACCTTCGTGCATATCAATCAAAGTATCCCAAATTTCCTTTGCATTCTCAAGATAGCTGATTTTGTTGAATTCTTCGGGGCACAATCCATTGAAGAGAATATCACAAGCTTGAGAATTGTATTGCAGCATCTTTAACTCTTCCGCGGTAGCTTCACGGTTCAGTTCTCTCCCATCAAAGAATTCACCTTGCAAGCCAATACACACAATAGCCCAAATAGCGGGGTTATGTCCAAGAATATGCATTTCATGTTATGCTTCCAACTAGCAAAATTAGTACCATCAAAGTAAGGACCTCTACGGTGGTAATTTCCCTCACTAGACGCCATACTCTCCTAGGTTGTGAAACCAAGGCTATGATCACCAAAAGCTATGGAAATCAAAGCAAATGGAGACCAAAGCTCTGATACCACTTGTAGGATCAAAAGTATGTCTACACGGGGGGGTGATTAGACTACTTGACCAAATGAAAATCTAGTCTTTTCCCAATTTTAAGTCTTGGCAGATTTTAGCAACTTAGCACAAATCAAGTAATCAACCTACACATGCAATTCTAAGAGTATAGCTGTGGAATGTAAAACAATTGCATATGAAGGTAAAGGGAGGAGTTTGGAGGGAGCAAACACAATGTAGACACAGAGATTTTTGGTGTGGTTCCAATAGGTGGTGCTATCGTCCATCCACGTCGCTGGAGACTTCAACCCACGAAGGGTAACGGTTGCGCAAGTCCACAGAGGGCTCCACCCACGAAGGGTCCATGAAGAAGCAACCTTGTCTATCCCACCATGGCCATCGCCCACGAAGGACTTGCCTCACTAGGGTAGATCTTCACGAAGTAGGCGATCTCCTTGCCCGTACTAACTCCTTGGTTCAACTCCACAATCTTGACGGAGGCTCCCAAGTGACACCTAACCAATCTAGGAGACACCACTCTCCAAAAGATAATAGATGGTGTGTTGATGATGAACTCCTTGCTCTTGTGCTTCAAATGATAGTCTCCCCAACACTCAACTCTCTCTCATAGGATTGGATTTGGTAGAAAGATGCTTTGAGTGGAAAGCAACTTGGGGAAGGCTAGAGATCTAGATTTATGTGGTTGGGATGGAATATCTTGACCTCAACACAAGTGTAGGTGGTTCTCTCTTAGAAAATGTATGTTGGAAGTGTAGGCATGTTCGTATGACTCTCTCCACAAATGAAGAGTGGGTGTAGGGGTATATATAGCCTCCAAACAAATTCTAACCGTTACACACAAATCACCAAACTCAGTGGGACCGAATTATAAAACTCGGTCAGACCGATTTAGTTCAAAATGTGAACGTTAGGATTTTCGATGGGACCGATTCCATTAGGGTTAGGGCATAACATAATCTCGGTGAGACCGATTACACAAACTCGGTGGGACCGATTTTGGTAATAGACAAACAGAGAGTTGGTCAGGCAAACTCGGAGGGACCGATTCACTCATCTCGGTTAGACGGAAACGTTATGAAGGGGAAACAGAGAGTTTGCATTGCAATCTCGGTGGGACCATCGCTCATCTCAGTTGGACCGAAACGTTACGAAGGGAAACAGAGAGGTTGCCATCCCATCTCGGTGAGGCCGAGATCCCTATCTGTGAGACCGAAGTGACTAGGGTTTGTGGCAGTGGCCATGTCAAGTGAACTCGGTGGCGCCGGATAGAAGATTTCGGTGGGGCCGAGTTTGACTTTTGGTTTGGGACATATGTGGATATGAGAAAGTAGTTGAGGGTTTTTGGAGCATATCACTAAGCATTTTGAGCAAGTAACTCATTAAGCAACACCTCACCCCCTTTTATTAGTATTGGCTTTTCCTATGGACTCAATGTGATCTTGGATCACTAAAAGTAAAATGTAGAGTCTTATGCTTTGAGCTTGAGCCAATAGTTTGACCTTAGCATTTTGAGGGGTCCACTTTCTAATCCATGCCATGCCAATCATTGAGCTTTCCTAAAATATTTATCTTAAAATAGCATTATCTCAATGAGCTATATGTTGTTAGAAATTACCAAAACCACCCAGGGATAGTTGCACTTTCAAGCATGCATATAGCCTTTGTATTTTTTGCTAACGGTTTATCTGGTGAGTGTAGATGGCATCGGCTCGGATCCTCTACATCTCAGCCTTTACATTTCTCCAGTTTTCTTTTCTTGCTTGTTCTTCGGTGTTTGGCATCATATCCGTCCCAGCAGACTGATGCCGAGTGATCCTAACACTATTCGTAGAAATGGTGCTCAGGTATCACACCGATATCCTTCTTTCATCCCCGCCTATCATTTCAGTGATAGACATGCTTCTATCCCGGATCGTCCTTTTTATCTTGTCATGTTAGCAACCCTGAATGGTCTCAGTCATCATAAAATGGGCAATGTCAGCAGTCGCAGTTTTTCCCCGCTATCCTATTTCTTGGACGAGTACGAATCTTTTTCCGTCCACTTGATAATAATGTGGTTGCAACCTTCATGTCTGTAGAGACCCGACCTCAGACGGTCAAGTCTTTGTGCTTAAGTGTCATCCCTGGATCGGTATGGTGACACACATAGTACTCGAGGATTTATAACAGAGGTAAATGACATGTACAAAATAACGTAAATACTATTAACTCAATCCATATAGCGGAAGTAACAAACGTTGTGGATTCCCATCAACACCAACGACAAAGTTGAGTGTAGAAATCGTAACCCTAATGTATCACTTACTCGTCGTAAGAATCCTGCAACATGAGATGTTACATCCACAAAGGGTTAGTACATTGAATGTACTGGCAAATTCACACCATAGGATAATGATGAATAAAGGCTATCACTACATGCATATTTGGCTGGTGGAAAGGCTCTGTGGTTATAATGTTTTTTTGAAAAGCCAATTTTTCCCTACATCAAAGAAATATATTTTATTTAACTACAAAGTTGGTTGAAAATATTGAGAAGGTTCCTCCAACTCAATCCCAAATTAACATCAATAACCCAACAAATTATTTAAGTAACGTGATGAGATCAATATGATAATCCAAGAACCAGATACTCAAGATGTCCATAACCGGGGACACGACTAACCATGATTAGTTTGTACACTCTGGAGAGGTTTGCACACTTTTCCCCACAAGACTCGATCGCCTTCATTGTATTTCTCGCACTACATGGTGTTTGAGAAATGGATGACCGAGACACGGTCTTTCAGAAACATTAACTCTCTACTCTCGGCAGACCATACCAAACCTACAACCCACTACCTGCTGATCCACCTCTTCAAGAGCTTCACGTAACTTACTCAACTATGCTAGAGCCCATAATAGCTTGTGGCTGCACACGGAAGTTTCTAGCATGAATAATCTTATGATCCCTTAGAGCCTGGGTGGTGGTCCATAGGAAGATCATACGGGTACTCCGGGATTTCCAAAAATATAGGCAACACTGGGTACTCCAGGTGCCTCAATCCACCCAGATGTGTATTTAAGTTGCCACCTTAAGTTGAACCATTAATTAACATTCTCACATCTGTCGTGGATTTCACTCACCCAAACCACGTCTACGAGCATAGCATAGCAATATAAGCAATTCGGATAAGTAACTCCCAAGGGTTTGAATGTAACAAGGCAATAGGTTCTACCTCATCAACTACCTCCCAACCCACATGTTAAATCACATCCTAACCATGCAATGTTTGAGGATTGGAACTAATGCATAAAAATTGGGTGATAAAGGGGTATGATCAAAGTGTGAACTTGCCTGCAATGTCGATGAAGATGAATCGCACTCAAAACTCTTGATAGTTCTACTCGTCACACTCCGATCAATCTATCGTAAGAAAGCAATAGTAACCACACATAAGCAATCACTCAAAAGGGTCGGAAAGAACGAAGAACAAATTGGAAAACATCAAACCCAAGAAAATAACTCTTGCAACATAAAACAATTTCTAACAGTACCAAAATTATGTGAATTTGACCTTATCAGAAAGTTTTGGTCAATAGCTTCGATTTGCAAAAAGAATCAACTAAAACGGAGCCACTAAACTCAAGTTATGATCAAATGAAGTTTGAATTCAAATCTAGTCTAATTCAAATTTTAAACTTTCAAAAACAAGTTTAAGTTGTTTTACTGGGTAGAGGGGATCATAACGAAGAAGTGGGCGTTGGTTTCGTTGGATTTGGACTAACGAACAAAATCAGGGACTAATCTGTAAATAAGATCATCACCGATAGGTCCCTGGCTGAAAATAAAAGGAAAAAGAAAATTCCTATCGAACGAGCGTTCGCTACAAAGACATACCGTACGAAAACCGTTCGCTACAAATCCTAAACTAGCGAACGTCCACTAATTAACCTAACTAATAAATAAAACTGGCTTTAGAAGAAAACCAGAGAAAACCAAAAATAAATTAAATCGGACCGGGCGATTAATTACCGGTTTAGGCGGTTTTCGTCGAAAAGACCACCGGCGGCGGTTAGCAGATCGGCGGCGACGACGGATCGAGCGGCAGCGGCGGGCTCCGGCGACAGCAAGCGGTGGCGCGGTAGCAGGCAACAGCGGCGGCGGCGGTGCGGCAGGGCGGCAGCGCTAGCGGCGATGCGGCGTTAGCTGCGACGGCGAAGTCCGACGGCAGGCGGCGGTGCTAGGGCGCGGCGGCGAGATGCGGTGATGGTGGCACGGAGCGAGGAGAGAGAGGCGGTCCGGGGCGGATTTATAGGAGGGGAGGGAAGGCGAAGGCGTGGAGGAGGGGTAAGGCAAGGCGGCGCGGAGGCGGACTCCGGGAAGGAGACGGCGGCGACCGGCGGTCGTGCGGGGTTCGATCTCCCTCTAGAGATCGGGGACGACCCGGGGTGGGCCGGCGCGGCGCTGGGCCGGCTAGGCTTCGGCCCAGTCGGTCCACAATGTTTTTTTTCAAAAACATTCCTCAGACAAATAAAAACAGAATAAAACAAATATATTATATAAGCATATAATATATCAGAATTTTCAGAAAATGATTGTCTACAACATGAACATTATCCTAGCATTAAATAAAATTCACACAAATTCAGATAATTCAAAGAGTGCTACTGGTCTAATAAAATCCAATAAAAATCATTATAAAAATACCAAAATTAATTCAAATTTATTTCTCTCCAATTTTCTGATGTAGGGAATCATGTTACCCTATTTTCCATATATTTTATTTTTGCAGAAAAATAATTTGAATAAAGTCCAAATAACTCTAAATTGAAAATAATTTCCAAAAGGACTTTGAATTTGATCCTTTTAAACTCCCAACTCATATTTCATATAATTTGAAGAAGTCATTTTATCTTCTCTCGTGAAAATCATTGAGTTGCATAAAGTTTCAGAATTGGAAATATTTTCAAACGAAATTCAAATCTTTTCAACCCCTTTTCATTTAAATAAATGGAAGAAGTCATGTCATCTTCTCTCGAGGGTTTTGTATTTGAAAATAATTTGAATTTACGGAGATCAAAATGCAAAAAGGTGAAAGTTTGGGAAAGTCCTTTTATTCCCTCTCATTTAACTTTCAAAAAGTTTCGAATATCACTCAATCACTCACACAACAATCAAACAAACAGTCAATCTATCTATTTATTATAACATTCCAAAATTTAGAATTTTGGGATGTTACAAACCTACCACCCTTAAAATGAATCTCGTCCTCGAGATTCGGAGAGGCTATCAAGAAAAAGGTTAGGGCTTGGGGGTCTCTTCAAAATCCATCAATTGTCGCAGGAGGGGGTTTGGGGTGCTACTACCCTTAGATGCATGGTTACGGTTCCATCAAAACTCATATACCTCATCCATATTGTTAACAGCGTCGGTCTTCTCAGATCTTCAGGATAATTCCTCACCTGGGTTCTTTCGGTAGTGGCATAACCTTTTCCTCAATTCTTCTGTCTTTCATCTTGGTAAGGTTCTTCTGTGACTGGGTCTTCTTAGCTGACGGGTCTAGCGCCAATACTAAACAACTATCGATATCTCATGGTGGTCAACCATTTATGGTTTCTACTGCCGAAAATGGGTCCGGTTGATCCTCACCGTATAACCTACGGTTGGCAAAAGTTGCCTTGTACAAGGGAAAAATTGCTATACCATTCTAAGGTTTAAACAAGGTTTTTGATCGTCGTCTCTCTTCTATAGGTAAGTCTCTCAGATTTACCATCCCATATAGCAAGGCGAATAATAAGAGTAAGTAGGTATGGTGATCAATCCATCCCGCACCCAAATCATTACCCTATAACTAACCCCTCTGCTGAGGATACCACTGCTATTACTGATGAGAATGCTAGGTTAAAGACACTGCTTGAAACAGGGATGTACAAAAGTCTCAAAGGGCATCAGACACTATGTGATGTCCTCAAAAGGTAGATCCTGAACCAAAACCCTAGGAAAGAGGGTGTTGGGTTAGAAAGGAAAATGAATGCCGATGGCTCTTACTGGAAACCTGAGCAGTACCCCAAAACCACATGGGTTGCTGCAAAGGAACCTTCAATGGATCCATCCACCCTATCTGGCTTCACTTGTGCTAATCCCATTGTTATTGATGAATCCTTTGATGCAAACTACAAACTATTTAAGAATCAGAATGGTGAAGTGTTTGCCAGGTATATTGGTACTAACTGCAGGAATGGACCGCCTATGAAGAAGATCTAGGTGTCGAAACGGTGTTTGGAGAATCTTCCTGTGAATGTCATCATGACACCACAGGTGAAGAAGACAAACCCGAGACCACAGGCTTCATATGGTCCAAAGGCTTCATACAGACAGAGGACTCACCGGAGTCGCACTAACGCAAATGTTTTGCAGGGAAGCCATACTCACGCCTATGAATATGAGCGCAGTTCATCAAACCGCCATGTTCATAAGACCAAGAACTATTCTGCTTATTCTTATGAGTACTATTGTCCACCTACAAGACTTTTTGCTAGGGCTCCAAAGCCAAAGTTCTCAAATGCTGCACTTAGACTCATTTCTTCAAAGCCACCCTTGAAGATGTGGGTGGCTAAGAAAGCTTAACTCTCTTTTATAGGGAAAGGTCTCCAGCAGAAAACCAAAATCGTCTGACGCTATTGCTGGGGACCTTAAACATCTTGTAGGGTGCAAGATCAAATGCCCAAATGGTCTTATTATGTACTTTGTTCCTGAATCGCTTGCTACTCGCCCTATCAGTCCAAATCTCGATCTAAGCTTTCATAACCCACTGGTTCTTCAAATGTTTTTGCTTCACAATTCTCTTCGTGAAGCCTATCCTCCTAACTGCACTGTAGGGTACGACACCAGCAGCTTCAGAATGGATTATTGATAGTGGGTGTACCAATCACACGACTGGCAAGAGAAGCCTTCTTATGGACTCAACCTTACGTCCATCCAACAAAAGTCACATCACATTTGCTGACACTGGTAAAAGTAAGGTATTGGGTCTAGGTAGAGTTGCAATCTCAAAGGATCAACACATGGATAAAGTCATGCTTGTTGAATCCCTTGGCTTCAACTTAATGTCTGTCTCAATGCTTTGCGATTTAAACATGGTTGTGATGTTTGGAAAATATTGTTGCCTTGTTCTAATGGAATCTGACAAGTCTCTAGTGTTTGAAGGGTATCGGAAAGATGATTTGTACGTGGTAGATTTCTCAGCAGGACCACAGCTTGCCGTATGTCTTCTAGAAAAAGCTTCAGAATGCTGGCTCTGGCATCGGAGGCTAGGGCATGCTGGCATGAGGAACCTGCACACCCTTGCAAAGAAGAAGCATGTCATAGGCATCGAGGGCGTCAAGTTCAAGAAAGATCACTTATGTGGTGCCTGTGAAGCAGGAAAGATGACGAGGGCCAAGCATCCCTCGAAGACAATCATGAGAACGGCTCGACCCTTCGAACTGCTCCACATGGATCTTTTCGGTCCCACTCATTACTCAACTCTTACTACTACTGCTTGTCTCTATGGCTTTGTCATTGTTGAAGTGCAGGATGTCTTCAGACGCTTCGCCAATCAAGCAATGAACAACTATGGCGCCAAGATAAAACACATCAAAAGTGACAATGGCACTGAATTCAAGAACACTGGCCTGGATACATATCTTGATACTTTGGGCATCACACATGAATTCTCAGCTCCATACACGCCACAGCAGAATGGCGTCATCGAACGCAAGAACAGAACACTTATTGAGATGGCCCGAACGATGCTTGATGAATACAAGACTCCAAGAAAGTTCTGGCCTGAAGCCATTGATACTGCATGCCATACACTCAACCATGTTTATCTTCACAAGCTTCTAAACAATACATCTTATGAGCTCCTTACTGGCAAGAAGCCAAATGTCAGTTACTTCAGAGTATTTGGTGCCAGGTGCTGGATCAAGGATCCACATCACACTTCAAAATTTGCACCAAAAGCACATGAGGGTTTTATGCTTGGATATGGAAAGGATTCGCACTCCTACAGAGTCTTCAATCTCTTTCATTATAAAGTGGTTGAAACAGTGGATGTGCGGTTCGATGAGACTAACGGCTCACAAGGAGAGCACCTGCCAAATGTGCTAGATGAAGTTCCATCCGTGAATCAATCAAACTTATGGGAACTGGAGAAATCATACCTTCGGAAGCTCAACCTGAAGAGGAACTTATCATCTCCGCACCTGATCAACCTGAAGACAATGCTCAGCCTGAAGACAATCCCTCTAACAATGACAATGATCAGCAAGAGCAAAATCTTCGTCCTGTACATCCTCGTGTTGCAAATGAAGTGCAGATTGAGAGAATAATTGATAGCATCAATGCACCAGGTCCACTCACTTGTTCAAGGGCAACACAGCTAGCAAATTTCTGTCGACACTTCGCATTCGTCTCAATAACAGAACCCAAGAAAGTTGAAGAAGCCTTCATGGAACCTAAATGGATTCAAGCTATGCAAGAAGAGCTTCAACAGTTTGAGCTGAATAATGTATGGGAATTGGTTAAGCGTCCTGATCCTCGAAGCTCAATATAATAGGCACCAAATGGATATATTGCAACAAGCAAGATGAGCATGGTCAAGTTGTCAGAAACAAAGCTCGTCTCGTTGCTCAAGGATACACTCAAGTTGAAAGGATTGACTTCAATGAAACATTTGCTCTTGTGGCTAGACTTGAAGCTATCCGCATACTGCTGGCCTATGCAAATCATCACAATATTCTTCTGTATCAAATGGATGTGAAGAGTGCCTTTCTCAATGGCAAGATTGAAGAAGAGGTGTATGTTCCACAACCGCCTGGTTTTGAAGATCCAAAACATCCTAACATGGTGTACAAGCTCAACAAGGCACTGTATGGCCTCAAACAAGCCCCTCGGGCTTCGTATGACACACTCAAATACTTCCTGAAGAGCAAAGGCTTCACACCTGGTTCCCTCGACCCCACTCTCTTCACGAAGACATATGATGGTGAACTCTTTGTGTGGCAAATATATGTGGATGACATTATCTTCGGCTGCACCAATCAAAAATACAGTGAAGAGTTTGGATATATGACGCAAGAGCAATATCAAATGTCCATGATGGGTGAGCTTAAGTTCTTCCTTGGTCTTCAAATATTTCAGCAACGCAACGGCATCTTTATATCTCAAGAGAAGTATCTCAAAGATTGCCTGAAGAAGTTTGGTATGCAAGACTGCAAAGGCTTCACGACGCCAATGCCAGCCAAACATCATCTGGGTCCCGACGACAATGGTAAAGAGTTCGATCAAAAGGTATACCGCTCCATGATAGGTTCTTTACTTTATCTATGTGCATCTAGGCCAGATATTATGCTTAGTGTTTGCATGTGTGCTCGATTCCAAGCGGCACCAAAGGAATCGCATCACTTAGCTGTGAAGCGAATTCTTCAATATTTGGCTTACACCCCAACTCTAGGATTATGGTATCCAAAGGGCTCAGAGTTTGATCTGGTTGGATTCTCAGATGCTGATTATGCTGGTGACAAGGTGGATCGGAAGTCCACATCAGACACATGTCATTTTCTGGGACGATCACTTGTATGTTGGTCTTCAAAGAAGCAGAACTGTGTATCTCTCTCCATTGCTGAATCTGAATACATTGCTGCTGGATCTTGCTGCGCTCAGCTTCTGTGGATGAAGCAAACACTCAAAGACTATGGCACTCATCTGAAGCAAGTGCCACTCTACTGCGACAGCGAAAGCGCCATCAAGATTGCCAACAACCCAGTTCAGCACTCGAAGACAAAGCACATTGAGATTCGTCATCACTTTCTCAGAGATCATGTTGTGAAGGAAGATATTGATATCATACACGTCGACACTGAAGAGCAATTGGCAGATATCTTCACCAAGCCCTTGGATGAGAAGAGAATTTCCAAGTTACGGTGTGAGCTAATATCTTGGAATCCTCAAATGTCATGTGATCAGGCACACATCCTAACACTTATGCATATTGATGACTTAGATGTGCAACACACGAAGTAAAGTATATCTTCAATCAATGAAGACATACATTCTAAGTGTGAATACATTAATGAGGAATTTGACTTCGGAGCGCCACGATAATTGTGCACCGTGTCCGGGTCTAATACTTCCTATACGGTGGGTAGTGCCACCACCAAATGTTCTGTTTGAAGTATTTCACTCATGGCGTTACATTTGTTATGTATTCACATTTGGTTTGGCTTCAATCTCAACATGTCTTCATGATTATATTCATTATGTTGATCATATATATATATATATATATATATATATATATATATATATATATATATATATATATATATATACTAGTGTTCTATCCTCTACAGCATTCACTTATAGCTATGTCTTCTTGTCGAATCTTTTGAACTAAGTGAATGTGATCGGACCCTAACCTCTCTATGCTTTCTATCTTAAACTCTATCTCTCCAAATCATATGCATTCTATTGAAACTGTCGAATGTCTTCTCTGCATCCTTGTCAGCAGAAGATACAGAGACAAACATTAAGTCCATTTTCAATGCTAATTCCTTCACCTGAAACCCGGAGAAGTGGGAACGACCACCCGACAATCCAGGCGTGCGTGGGATGTGGAACAACCTCCAATATGTTGCATGATGGCCACGTGTTCCTCAGATGTGAATCGCCAGGGGCACCTGTGTAATAACACTGAGTCGTCCCTGTCCCTATAAATACATGCCTCACCTCAGTCATTATCCTTTCTTCCACTCTCACACGAACCCTAGCGCCACCGCTAGCCCTCAACGACACTGGCGACGAAGCACTTAGCTGCTGCAACCTCTCCGATGCCGTCTTCACGCTGACCGCGGACATCGTCTTCTCCGCTGTCGCCGTAGGTGTCCTCCGTCGCCAGGTTAGGGCACGGACGATCAAACTGCTCGGCCTCCTCTTCCACTCCGTCTAGCAGTTCTTCGTGTGGTAAATAAAACTTCCTTTTTACGGCCCCTTTGATCCTATAGATTTATCACTTTCTACCACAAGCAGTTTCTGTTCACACAAGTTGGATCCACATCATACTGCATCTCATATTATGCCTAGTATGTTCACTTATGCTTCACAAAGTAGTTAGATTCCTCACTTGTACTAATCTGTGGATTCATACAAATCTGGAACCAACTCCTTATCTATGAGTGAATGTCTTCGCATGATGAGGTCAATGTCTTCTAAACTGATTTATCTTCAAAATCTTCTGAGAATGCATATGACCTCTTCCCCTTCCCTCGCACCTTAATGCTGTCACAGGTACATGTCCGTGGGAGAATCCCTTGGTTCTCATAGTCTGCATTCATTTGCAGAATTCTTATAGCATCATATAAATTCTCCCGAAGCCAGTTCCTGTTTGTCCAGCAAGCGAAAGCCTTTGAAGCCTTTGAACGTATTGAAGCCATTCAGTCTAAAGTTCATGGCTGCAGAGAAATCAGCAAGGAAGGGTGGCAGAAAGCGTCGAGGAGAAACATCAAGAGATCTGCCCGATGACCTCTCAGAACTGTACAAGATGATCCTGAAGAGGATTACAATAAGCGCAAGACACGAATCCAATGGATTCGATGATATTGGGCAAAATAGTGGTTCAAGTACAGGTTTGTGACAAAGGAATATGCTAAGAATAATGCCATCAAGCGACCATGGGGAGACATCCTATACAAAAATCTTCAACCCAGGTCCAGAGATGAAGCCATTGAACAAGGCTTCTATCCCTGCATGGTCCGTGGACCACAGCCTGCGGATGCTGACCCATCCTCACTGCTATGGTGTCGTGACGACAATCTGTTCAAGCGCAACTTCCAGTTTGCCCAGAATTCGGCGAAGCAGAATAAGAAGTCATTGGGACTAGAATTCAATCCTGGTCCCTCTACTCCCCGTGTAGATGGCACCTGCGATGCCGAACCCAATGTCGTCGGTCCATTCTACAACCTGGATGGCCTCATCACTCACATCTCTGTTCAAGGTGCCAAAGTGGATCATTCTGATGATGATGATGACACTGATGAAGCCCCAGCTCCCACTCCAAAGCCACAGAAGCCAAAGCTGCCTAAAGCTTCAAAGCCTGCCTCAGCGCCCAAAATCTCACGGGCGAAGCCACTGGCTACTGCACCTCCTGAAGACAGTGTGCAGTCTGAAGATCTATCACGCATCTCCAAGCCCCCGAGAGTCAAGATGCCTCTGCCACATACCAGCCAAGAACTGACTGCTGCTGCTATTCTGCGCAACGATGCCATTGATCTGTCCAGCGATGAAGATCTTGCAGATGACGCTCTTGAGCAACTGATCAAGAGCAAAGAAGAAGCAGAAATCTTCAACAATTTGCCTCTCTTTGATGTGGCAATCATCCACGACTTCATCGATGAGTGGTTTGACACGCCCAACCTCAGCTTTGAAGATCTGCAACTTCTCATTGGCCTCAGTGTTGCCTTCCATGGCGCCACTGCTTCAGAGTTAGCTATAGCCCAGCGCATCGTTGAACTGAAGCAGAATATTGACTTTGAGAAAGCTCAGTTCAAGAAGCATATGGCCAAGCTCAGCGTGCAAGAGGTCAAGAACTTCAAGATCATGCTGCACGAGCTCGAAGAAGCCTTTCTCAAGAAGCATGAAGAAGCTCAAGGTTCTCGTGAGCGCATGAAGAGCCTAGCTGACAAGTGTGTGCAAGCCTACAATGAGGCTGAGAAGCGCAAGGCCCTTGGGCGTCCTAGCATCAACCCCAGGATGGCTGCAAAGCAGAACAAGAAGAAGCCCGCTATGGCCGAACCCGACGCACCAAGGCAGGAAGCACATCCCATTGTCTTCCCAACCAGCATGACTGGCTCGAAGCCAAAAGCTAGGTCTACCGCTTCAGAAATGAACAAGACGAGGACTGCTGAGGCTGAAGCCAGAAAAAGGAAACATCCTGAAGCCTTTGCTGCTGCTCCCTCCAAGAAGAAGCACAAGACCAAGAAGGAACGGGCTGCTCCCATAGAGACCTTAATTGTTGAACCTATCTCCATGGTTCGCCCTACCGCTGAACATCAAGAGCGCCAACTGACTGTCCATGAGCCTGCTTTCACAGAGGCTCATGAAGCTGAAGACATTCCAGCAGCTGATCCAACCGCTCCTGAAGACATTTGTTACCATGACCATGTTGAAGATGATGTAGTTCTTCCTCAGATCGAGCACCAACAGGTATCATCGCCTGTGCTTATGCACAACGAACTCATCAGCATTGGTCATCCTCTGACGCCAATTGCTCAGGATGCATCATGGGTTGATCACCCACAACAACAAGTCGCACCACCCCGGCAAGAAGAAGAAGATGACTTTGAGGCCCAGCCAACTCCATCTCCAAAGGCGTCGCCAGCGTTACGCAGGCTTCGCAAAGGACCAAGGCCTCCAGTCTCCGAGTCTGAAGCTAAAGCTGCTGAAGACATTCCGGCTGCATCAGCCGATGACACCCAAGAAGAAGAACGTGTCCCCACTCCCCCAACTACTGAAGAAGCTATTCTCGAGGAGAACGTGTCTGTGCCCGACTCTCCAGCTCATCAAGTGGAGGTAGAAAATCTTGAGGCTGTCACCACCAACACGAATGAAGCCACTGACGCTGTCATGACTGAGGCAAATGTGGAGCCTATACCAACCCAAGAACCAGAGGTCAGCGAAGCCAATGATGCTACTGCTTCTGTTCCTGCGCCTGCTGCTGGTCCTCAGTTTGACTATCATATTGAGCATAGGCCTCAGGTACAGAAGCCAATGCCAAGGTTGCCCAGGTTTCCAGGTCCTGCATCAGCACCTGGATCCTTCAATGTCAACGGCTTCAAAGCAGACAACACCTTCTTCAATAGCTCCAAGAACCCCTACTCAAGGGAACGAATATCTTTTGATCGGTTCTGGAGCTATCCGTAGCGAAGCTATTACTCCTGCATTCTGTACAATCAAGGTCGCATCTTCCCACATATGCGTCTTGACACCGAAGCAATAGCTGGTCTGCCCTGCTTGGAAGAAGCTCTGGATTGCTTCAAAGAGGTTGGATTATTGCCTTTCGTCACCGACCAAGAGCACTGGAACGAAGAGTTGCTGCTCCAATTTTATGCCACACTTCACATACATGGTTACAACAGAGATCCGAAGACTTGGGTCCTTGAGCGGATGACAGGAAATGTTCATCACGAAGCCAAAGCCTTTGATATCGTTGAGCTCACTAGTCTGCCCACTCCTGGAGATCTCTATGAACCTGGATGTCAACTTCACAGTGAAGCTATGGAGAGCATCTTTTAGAAGCCTAAACCAAACATGAGTCAGATGCTCAGTATGATGAAGCCTTTGCCACCAGATGCTGCATATCCTAAGGAGTTCCTTGTTGAAGACCTGGAGTGTCTGCCAAGGACCATCTATCACATTATAAGGCGAACTCTCTGGCCCATCGAAGGACATTCTCCGCATGCAAAGCTGGAAGGTGCAATGAAGACCTTGGTCTTCTATATTCTTCATGGCAAATGTTTCAATGCACAAGACTTCTTCATCCGCCAACTTGCTGCATCAGGATCTGATCTTTTTGGCTTGAAGTTCTACGCTCCATGGAAAATGCGGCTGATTAAACTATCTCATATCAGCCATCTGCTCGCAATCATCGGATCTTTCTGCCTGATGTGGATATGTTCGTTGAAGCCATTTATCCAGAGCCTGCCAGGGAACCTCTTAGTCTTCAGAATGTGGAGCATCAAAGTTTCACTAAGAACATTGAAGGAGTTGAAGCAGTCACTCGTGTTTATCATCTGGCTGGTACTACACGTGCACCTCATCGTGCCCTTACTGAAGCCACTGAAAGCACTATTGCCCAACGACCCAAGAAGCGATCTCGTGTTCTCAATGACCGAGAGCTTATGGTTGCTCTTCATCAGAAACATGATAGGCATCATGACTGGCTGAAGCACCAAATGCATAGCCTCTTGGTGGATGTCAACCGCATTCGCAATCTTGCCACCAAGAATGGCTTTGTTTCCCATGAAACCTGTCGGCGTACATGGAAAGGGCGGACGCTTATGTGTTCTGAGGATGATCTTCAAGAGGATGGCTTCTCTGAACGTTTCAAGTTTGACTCCACACCTCCCCGAAGGACTGTGCTGCGACGAACTCCATCTCTTGAAGACTCGGAGTTCTCTTCCTCTGCGGCAACTGTGAATGCCAGAGTGATCGAGGATGAAGATGATGCCACTTCACTGCCCCCTCCTTCTGCATGCCTCGACACTGCCCCAAGTTCTTCTGCACCGCCGAACACCACCGACGACCCTGCTGCTTCACCTACTCTTCATGGGAACGAGTAGATGCTCTATGACTTCAAACCTTTTTTATCCTCACTGACAAAAGGCGGAGAAGCATATGAGTTTGATAGTCTTCAAGCGGGTCCATATGGGTGATTACTTTATGTTTTGCCTAGTGTTTACAACTCTCGTTTTGATACATTTGGTTCTTTGAGTTGTAACACTTGAACTCGATGGTCGTCTGCTACTTATTTACTATTTTGTGATGCGATGATAAATTCCGCATGTGCGACTATAAATTCCGCACTTAGATCATTTTGCAGACATCCATTTCTCATTATGCATGTCATTATCTTCACAATACTTTTCATGCATGATGAACTGTCATCATAAGTTGAAGAGGATCTCCACAAGTATAACCTGCCATGTGCATTTGCATTCCAAAAGCAAATTACTTATATGCACATCTTCAGGGGGAGCCCTTGCAACTTATGAAGACAATTCCTTATCCTTTACAATTTCACATATTATATTCCCCGTTGAAAACTTCAACTAGTTTGTCATCAATCACCAAAAAGGGGGAGATTGTAAGTGCATCTAGTGCCACCCCTAGTTTGTTTTGGAGTATTGACGACAAACCTAGTTGAGGGACTAATGTGTTTGTGAGAATTGCAGGATAACACAGGTAGAAGTCCCTCATTGATTCGGTTTTCCTACCAGAGATGACCCCTAAAAATGTATGAAGACATTGAAGTCAAAGGTGGTATGTGAAGACATTCACATTGAAGACTATGACAAGACAAGACATCGCATGAAGACTATGGAGCTCGAAGACTTAAAGCTTTCGTAGTTCTTTTTCTTCTTTGTTGAGTCATAGGAACCACCGTACTGTTAAGTGGGGTCCAAGAAAACCAGTCAGAATGACTGAAGTGATGCTTAACCAAAATCCTATGTCTTCGAGTGAAGACTATGAGAGCGAATCTTGTTCAGAGTTGGACAAGTCAGCTTTGCTTGTAGCCCAAGTAAAGTTGCCGTCTGTGTTTGAAATCTGACCGTTGGAACACGTGTCAGTTCCTTAGTGACCCAGGGTCATTTCGGACAAATCAGGTCGGGTTGCCGAGTGGCTATAAATAGCCCACCCCCTACAACCATAAACGGTTGGCTGCTCAGAGTTAAAGTACGGCTGTTGTCATTTGAGAGCAACCCACCTCGAAGCCTTTGAGAGAGAATTCTTTGCGAGGATAAAGTCCTAACCACCCAGAGCCAAAGAGTGTTAGGCATCACTTAAGTCGTCCTGTCTGTGTGATCTGAAGACTTATTACACTTGAGGACTGTGAATCCTCCAGCCGGTTAGGCGTCGCGTTCTGAGCATCCAAGAGTCATTGTGGATCGCCGGTGAACGAAGTCTGTGAAGGTTTGGGAGTCTACCTTGAAGACTTACCAGAGTGATTGGGCGAGGTCTGCGTGACCTTAGCTCAAGGGGAATACGGTGAGGACTAAGGGTTCTGAGCTGCGTGTTCAGGACTGGGTGTCCGGGACTGTGTGTCCTCAGGTTTAAATACCTAGCCGCCCTAACCAGATGTACAGTTGTCACAGCAACTGGAACTGGTCCAACAAATCATTGTCTTCGATGAGTCACTGGTTTCATCCTTCCCTTCCCTTTACTTACTGTTGGTCCTTGTGAAGTCATTGCTCGATTGCATTACCTTTTGTCTTCACTGAGTGACTGCTCGTTCTAATTGGCTTCACAATATCTTCCTACCTGATCCGTACTGCCTAGCTACTATTAGTCGTTGTGCTTTCACTTCTTTGGTTGCTTGACTAAGGTTGCCTAGTGTAGTCTACCTTCCGCTGCATGGTAATAGGTTTACTTCTATCGTTTGTCTTCAAAACTTCCCTATTTTGAAGACTTTCATAAAAATCGCCTATTCGCCCCCTCTAGTCGATCACTAGCACTTTCACCTACCACTTGCTTATAATGCCTTCCACATTGCCATGTCAAACCTCTAACCCACCATGTCCTAGCAAACCGTTGTTTGGCTATGTTACCGCTTTGCTCAGCCCCTCTTATAGCATTGCTAGTTGCAGGTGAAGATTGGAGATCGTTCCTTGTTGGAACATTGTTTATTGTTGGGATATCACAATATTATCTTGTTTATCTTAACGCACCAATATACTTGGTAAAGGGTGGAAGGCTCAGCCTTATGCCTAGTGTTTTGTTCCACTCTTGCCACCCTAGTTTCCATCATGTCGGTGTTATGTTCCCGGATTTTGCGTTCCTTACACGGTTGGGTTATAATGGGAACCCCTTGACAATTCGCCTTGAATAAAACTCCTGCAACAATGCCCAACCTTGGTTTTACCATTTTCCACCTATCTTATTTTTCCCTTGGGTTTCCGGAGCCCAAGGGTCATCTTTATTAAAACCCCCTGGGCCAGTGCTCCTCTGAGTGTTGGTCCAAACTGGGCAGCCTACGGGGGCACCTCGGGGAAACTCGAGGGTTGGTTTTACTCGTAGCTTGACCTATCTTAGTGTGCCATGAGAACGAGATATGTGCAACTCCTATCGGGATTTGTCGGCACATTTGGGCGGTGTTGCTGGACTTGTTTTACCATTGTCGAGGATGTCTTGTAACCGGGATGCCGAGTCTGATCGGATTTTCTTGGGAGAAGGAATATCCTTCGTTGACCGTGAGAGATTGTGGTGGGCTAAGTTGGGACTCTCCTGCAGGGATTTGAACTTTTGAAAGTCATGCTCGCGGTTATGGGCAGATAGGAATTTGTTAATGTCCAATTGTAGATAACCTGGAACTTTACTTAACTAAAATGCACCAACCGCGTGTGTAACCGTGATGGTCTCTTCTCGGTGGAGTCCGGGAAGCGAACACGGTGTTGGAGTAATGTTTGACGTAGGTTGTTCTAGGATCACCTCTTGATCATAGTTGTTCGACCGTGCTTTTGCCTTCTCTTCTCGCTCTCTTTTGCGAATATGTTAGCCACCATATATGCTAGTCGCTTGCTGCAGCTCCACATGATACCTTTGCCTTACCTATAAGCTTAAATAGTCTTGATAGCGAGGGTGTGAATTGCTGAGTCCCCGTGACTCACAGATTCCTTCCTAAACCAAAAGCAGGGACTGATGATGCCGTTCCAGATGATATGACCGAGCTCAACTGGGAGTTCGATGAAGACTCTCGCCGTTACTACGTATCTTTCCCAGATGATCAGTAGTGGTGCCCAGTTGGGGCGATCGGGGACTTTGTCATATTTGGGGGTTGATCTTTATTTTGGTTCCGTAGTTGGACCTTGAGTGTATTGGATGAATGTAATGACTTATTTATGTATTTGTGTGACATGGCGAGTGTAAGACAACTATGTACCTTTCCCCTTTATTTATGTTACATGGGTGTTGTGAAGATTACCTCACTTGCGACATTGCTTTCAATGCGATTATGCCTCTAAGTCATGCTTCGACATGTAGGAGATATAGCCACATCGAGGGCGTTACAGGAAGAGTCTCCATCATCATGGTATCTCCATCAAGATCATCTCCACTCATCATCGCCAAGGACGGTAACCTCCATATCATCTTGGTATCGTGGTATCCCTCCATTGTATATTCCCTTGCCATTGCATTCATAACCCCTTGCGTCACTTGCCTATCGAGACTAGACTTCACGAGCAAGACCCTCAGGAGGCGAACTATGTCAGGCCCCCCTGAGGAGTGGCCTCTGAAAGCCGGCTCCTAAGGGGCGGACATCTCTAGGATCGGCACCCAGCCTCACAAGGCGTGGGTGATGTGAGCCATGAAGAGCGGGGCCAGAAGGGCGCCAGCGGGCATAGGCGAGGACAATTTCCTCTTTGGTGCTATGGAGGCAAGGACGTACGTGGGCTCCCAAGGAATCCCCCAAAGGTTTCCACTCTAGTGCAACAAGACCAAGACCACAGGCTCAGCAGGACGGAGGTCATCACCGAGGTCACCTGCACGTCATGACCAGAAGCTTTGCAGGCGAAGACCATGTTTAGTCAGGATAGGGTGTACTACTGCCCCCTTCAAAATTTGCCGATGTGGTATCCCTTCTGCCTAAGGCTTTGGGGAAGAGGACTGGGCCAGTATAAATATAGGCTAGTCTCCACCATAGAGAGGGGTCGGGCGAGATTGAATCCTGAGCCCTCATGAGGCAATCACCCTTGTACTAGTTCAACCTCATCCCCCTCACGAGGCAATCCACCCCAAAGTAAGATTGGGGTCTTACACCGCAAGGTGGCCCAAACCTGGGTAAATCATTGTGTTCCTTTCTTCTTGCACTCACTCGAGCACGGCGGGGCAACATTGTGGGGCGGTGAGCATCTGGCTGTAACCAAGTGGACTCATGCGCGCCTGCCCAAGAGTTCGAACCTTTCGTGGGTCCGCGGAGCCCCGATTCCAACAAACGTGATCTCCATCGCGACCTTCGAGATGCTTCATGTACCCTATGACTAGCTGATGTCGACCAGGCCCTTCTCCATGATGACGAACGGGTCCACTGTTCCCCTGGGGCAAGTGCGCCTCCCCATCACCTTCGGCACCCACAACAACTACCACATTCAGTTCATCGACTTCGACTGGCCCAAATTGGCTCCCGTACAACACCATCCTGGGGTACCCTGTGCTCACCAAGTTCATGGCGGTGACCCACCATGGTTATAATGTCCTCAATATGCCTGGCTCCAGCGGCATCATCATCATCACCTGCAATGAGAAGGACGCGGTCTGCTCTATCGAGCACGCCTACCAGGCCACCGCAGCTCAGAACTCTGGCGGCGAGGGCGTCCTCACGCCTCCAGAGACCACCCCCATGAACAAGAAGCAGCTACTCCCCAAGGACCGCCCCAAAACAAAGAAGGTGTTGGCGGCTGGCGACTACCATAACTACAACAAAGAGACACATCTGTGACATTTTGGCCGGAACAAAAAAGTTTCTATCATGGTTATGACACTTCTATGACGATAATTGTGACAAAAACATGTATCATCATAGATGTGGTGGGCTCCTACTTCTATGAAAAAAATTATGACGGAAATTGGGTTTTTCATCGTAGGCAGGCCTTAGACGCACCTGCATGACATTCTTTGGGTTGTCCATGACGGAAAAAATCATGGTAGAAGCAAGGACGGCGAAAATACTGGGGAGTTCCCGGTTACGGTGGGTGGTCGGGGCAGAGCGATGCATTGTGGTTTGAGCGTTTCTCTCGTATGCACGCGAGTGCGAGGCATTGGCTAACTAAACCCGAGCAATCGCACTAGCTATGTTACTGAACCCGAGCGGTCGATCCCTTGGTTGTTAATTGAACGTAAGTGATTCATTCACTGCTGACTAAACCCGAGCGATTCCTTCGCTGTTGCTGCTAACTAAACCCGAGCGATCGATCACGGCTGTTGTTTACTCAATCCGATTGAGGCGCCGTGTGAGACGTAGCCAGCCGATGTTGGGTTGCCACTCGATGAACAGTGAGCTTTGCTACCATGCGTGCAGTACATAGAATGAGTCGAGACATGGTGAGTCGAGTTGGTTGGTTTTGGGAGTTGGATGCACAGGACCCCCGTTGTAGAAGGTGGTTGCCTCTAGCTGAATAGGTCCCGAAGAGGCCCCCACACCCTAGATGGTTGGGGGTGGATGAACAATACCCCATGGTGGATGAACAGTTGCCTGTGGATGGACATTAGTTGGTGGAGGTAGGAGGAAGTCGCGATGGATGAACGGTAGCAGGTGGAGGCTAGAGGAAGTCGATGGTAGATGAACACTAGCCCGTGGAGGCTGGAGCGAGGCAGTAGACGCTAGATGAACGGTAGCCCATGGAGTTCTATTTTGGAGTACGCCACACCCCTCCTGATGAAAATGACCCCTTTTCGACCGTAGGCGCTCCAAGTGAAGTATGTTTCCTCTGTTTCGCGGTACGCCACACCCCTCACGATCAATAGGACCCCATTTTGACCTTATGCGCTTGAAGAAAATTTCGTTTCCTCCGTTTTGCAGTATGCCAGACCCTCCCAATGAACATGATCCCATTTTGACCGTAGATGGTCGAACAGAAGGTCGTTTCCTCCGTTCTACTATATGTCGGGCCCATTTTCGGCTGTTCCGTCCAAGCCGGTTGGCTCCTGATGAACACGACGCATTTCATTGCCTCTCGATGAACACGACGCAGTTTCTCCGTTGCGACTTAGCTAGTTGGCTGCCAATGAATAGGATGCCATTGTTGCCGTCCGTTGCATCTCCATGTACACAAGCCCTGGTTGTACGTATCCGCAAGTACAAGTTCGAGACCCCCGCCCGTATGTATGTACATGGCCGTGTTTTTTTCTTTCTAGCTGTAGGTACGTGTACATGGTTTAGATGAGATTGGCTATACTGCTACGTCGGTGGATTTACTACGACACGTGTTGCTGCTTGCTCGACAATGGTTCATCGTTGCAAAGAGACTGATCGACCAGTATGTACATACATGTTCGTGAACAGACAGATAATGCTACGTATGCTTCGACCGGGTGGGTCCCAACCGTCAGGGAGGATAAGGAGGCACTTCCTTGTGTGCAAAGATATAGCTAGTGGGTCCCGGCTGTCAGGGGGGATCATTGTTTCGCGCCTAACATGGAGGCACTTCCTTGCATCCGAAGATGTAGCTGGTGGGTCCATCTGTCACCGTCACCACGTATAGTCGTCTTCCAGTGGCTGTCATTCATTGACCATGTTGACCACACTGCGTCGAGAGCGCCAAGGTGGTGGACGACGGTGAGGCCTAGGAAGGGAACGACACAGAGCCAGGGAAGAGGCGGTAGTGGATGCCCACGCGGTGGGGAGTACGAGGGTTGACTTCTTCGGTTGCGGTGTGAGGCTGCCGTCACCAAATATAACAGGAGGTGTGGGTGAGTAGAGGGATGGCATGACTAGCGGTGGCAGCACAGCCGGCCACAGGAGGCAGGATTAGGCGGTCCCATCTACGCTAGTTTCGGTGGGTGGAGCAAGAACATCAGAGATTGAAGAAGTAGCACGGCCGTTGGATGTTAATCCAACGGTCACTATTGCTAGAATCAATTGTTGACTAGGTTAATAAAGCCATGCGTACATGTCAGCTTAGTAGGCCCACAAGTCAGCCTCCGAATCAGGTGGGTCCGAGCTATCAGGGGGAGGAATCATTTTTCTTGCACGTAATGAGGAGGCACTTCCTTTCGTGCGAAGATGTAGCTCGTGGGTCCCATCTGTCATGGGGGAAACCTTTTTTGCATAATAGGAAGTAACATCCTTATGTGCGAAGATTGTAGCTGGTGGGTCCAACCTGTCAGGGGAGGAATCATTTATTCCCGCATAATAAGGAGGCACTAGCTTGCATGCGAAGAGGTAGCTGGTGGTTTCTTGTTGTTAGACTCTCAAGATACTCCATGTTGGTTCTCGTTGTTGACCACGCGTCATCGAGCAGACCACGGCGGTGAACAACGGCGAGGCCTAAGATGGGAACAATCTGGAGTCATGGAATCTGGGGCACTAGAGTACCTGGAGGAGGGGAGTATAATGGACTGGTTCAGCTGTGAGGTGAGGCTACCGTCGCGGGAGAATAACACAACGTATGGGTGAGTATGGGTATGACCTAGCCACCGTTTGGAGTAGGGTGGGGTGGTGAGGCCCATGCGGCAGCACAACCGACCATGGGAGGCAGATGTAGGCGCTCCAGCCGGCGATGGTTTTGGCGGCTGGAGCAAGAGCAACTAGATCAGAGATTTAAGAAGCAGGATCACCATTGGATGTTAATCCAACGACTATAGATGTCAGAATAATTTGTTTACTTTTTTTAGACCATTAAATCATTTTGTTCACTAAATGGACAACATCTTGCACATGATTCGTCCTAGTGGGCCAACAAAGTCAGTTTTGAAAGCTGTGGCGGAATGTAGCCCATTTATTTAGGTTTATAGCCCACTCCATTATGTTTGCCAGTACATCTATTTCCTGGGCTTTGACTGAAAAAATATTTCTAGGGCTTGGTAAAAAGAATAATAGCCAAGTTACTATTGATGATAATTTAAAGCCCATTTTATTATTTATTCGATTACATCTATTTACTAGGCTGGGTGAAAAACAATATTGCGTACATCCAACCCATTTATTATTTTTGATAATTTCAACCCATTTGATTTTAGTAGAAATGGACCCATTTTCTTGAATGGATGAAAAAACAATGCTGGTCCGAACTAAGCATTTCATTTTAAAACATAATATTGATATAGGAATATTATTAAAGAAACTTAAGTTGGGCTTGGTAATCTTATTCTATAAAAGGGTTTTTTATTTCCTTGCCCCAGGTTCCTTAGCTCTACTCATTCATCCCCACTCTGTTAATTTTTGCTCACTTTTCCCCACTCCCTTGCCAAAAACCATCAGAACATGTTACAATAGACGTTGCCGTCGGGTCAATGCCTTTGACCGTTAACTCTGACAAGTGGGGTCGCGTAGGGCCGAGTACACCTTTGACCGTTACCCGTATAGTTGTTTCGTATGTGGACCGTACATGTATTCATATACGTGGGTGCATGCAACGGACCACGGTCATGGGGTAGAATGTCTCCATGGGACATGCCTGAAACGTCCCATCGTATAAAGAGGGGCAACCACCTCCATTGCCCCCTACCATTTTCCCCCAAATCCCCTCCCTGACACCCGTGGCTATGCCGGCGCAGCAGCCGCAAATGTGGTCGAGCTGCAGGGGCGGTGACCGTGGATGTCGGCGGCATCCACGGCGGTGCGGGGAACTCGCAATCGCTAAGGATGTGGAGAAGGAGGTGGCGGGCTCCGCCTCAGTGCTGCAGAAGGTGACGGCGTCGAGCAACACAGTCAATCCCAATACCCCCCATGCGCAGCCTAGCGAGGAGCAGGAGGTATTTGCACTTGCTTTTCTTTAGGATATTAGCTTATAGAGTTAGTTGGATTGGTAAGATTGTGGATTCATACCGTAGTTCAGATGGTTAGAGTAGTTTGTTTGACTGATGGGCCAGGGTTTTCTGTATTGGGGGATGGAGGTTTTTGTACTAAGGTTTGTTGGATAAATTCGTTGCAAAAATCTAGATAGATCTGTTCATTAGATGTGCTTCAATGCTACACAGATGTATGCTTATTAGATTTGTTTTTAGTGCTCACAGATTGGGGATTTTAATGCTATAGACATGTATGCTTATTAGATTGGGAGATTGAGTCCCTATTAGATTTGTTTTTGAATGCTTCTCAGATTGGGGTTTTGAATGTCATATGCCCAAATGGAATCCATTGATTAAGAGGTTATTTGATTCATTAGTATATGAATTAGTCCACAATAGGTAGTTATATTAGCTCTGTTCATCAATATGTGTGTGTGTGACCAATGATCAATGTGTTATTTGAATGTCATATTGGGTTTTTTGATCAATGTGTGTACAAATCTAATACATTGATATACTAGTGATGGATGTGGTTTTTGAATGCATAGAGCTAAGGGGCACAGAAATAAAAAACCCCACTTCTAAAACATTTCTGATATTGGGAGTATATTAGCCCTATGATCGATGTGTCATGTGTGCATATCTAAATTTTCAATTGGCTACTACTTATTTGATTCATTAGTATATACTAGCAATGTGCCCGTGCGTTGCAACGCATCCAAAGTAGAATAATACATATTCACAAATTTGAAAGAAAACAGTCTAGTTTTGATATACATATATCACTAAAAATATATAATGTTTCACTCAAAATATATTTCTTGGGCTGTTTTGATGAGTTAAGGGAGGAACGTGGTTGGTTTCAAGATACTAAGGGGTTTTATGGAGCAGAGAAGTGGGATATTGTTGCAAAAAGGCACAACTTACATCACAGTCGTTAGATGCAGATCTAGTGGCCAGAAATGACGGATGGCAGACACACCATCATCACCAACTGAGTCTTTTATAGGAGTAGAGAAATTTGTCCACAATATTTGTGCTACAATGATCAAACATGTTGTTTCAGTGTTGCTTCACTGATTAGACATGTTGTTTCGGTGTTGCTTCACTGATCACTTCAGTGTTGCTTCACTGATCACACATGTTGTTTCTGTGTTGCTTCACTGATCACACATGTTATTGGTCTCATGTTTATTAATCAAATCAAATGCATGCTTTTCCCACCAGCAAATTATCTATGTATGTTTGTCTAAATTCAAGAAAATGCAAAAAACTTGGCCAACTATTTATGATTGCGTAGGAGATCACGTCTGCAAAATTTGAGGTGATTTAGAGGAGGTCAAAGAAATTGGAATTTGAGAAATGTGCTGCAAATGAGCTCCCAGGCTAGGGTAAACAACGCATTTGAATCATGTTTTTTTGGACCTACTCTAAATGATCCAAATGTTTTTATTAACACCTATTCAATCTATATAGTGTAGATTCGAAGTCTCACATTTTTTTGAATTAATATTCATATTTTTACATTTTATTTTGAAAAATATGCTTTAATATAAAAACTATTAAAAACACGTATAAAATATGAAAATGAAAAACTAAGTTCAGATCCTTCTTGTTCACTTTGAAATAAAGCTTTAGTGAATATTTTTATTTTTTTTATTTTTCAAAAACAGAAGGTAACCCTACCTCATCTCCTTGAACTCTATGAAATCTTGTAGGTGATAGCTCATATGTGTGATAGTTTTCTCATGAAAATGACCATAGACCAAGTTTACGATTTTTGGTTGGTAACATGTCACATAAGACAACAATGTGCGCAGATTTCATATTATTATTTTTAAAGTAATGGTGCTCATTTGACCTCGATCGTGCCAGCTAGGGTTTTTTCATGAAATTGACCATAGACCAAGTTTAGTATTTTCCTCGTTAGTGTGTCTTATAAAATGACGCACGGCGAAGGATTCATATTTTTTGATTTTTTAAATTAGCTGTGCTCAGTCAAAGCTTTCGTAACCTCGTTGACCAGCTCAAACCCCGCAGGATTTCGCCTAACCCTAGCTCCGAACGTCAGCCGTCCGATCATACCCTGGCGCCAAGCGACAGCCCTCAAATGTGGTCTTCTAGAAGGATTCGGTGGGCACATTGCGTGCAGGCTCCGGCCCGTTGGATCACAAGGATGGCTCCGCATCGTTGGATCATGGGGCGATCCGCGAGAGGCGATACTGTTGGTTGTGCTCGGCTGCTCGCCCACCACTGACTCCGTGAAAAAAACATTGTTATTGGGCCCAAAAGGAAACCAAGCTCTGGTTGGGCCATCGAATTGCGTCTTTTTTGTGAATGTGCTGGCTCTGTTTTTTGTAAACGTGTTGGCTTTGTTTTTTGTAAACGTGTTGGCTCTCTTTTTTTCGCATCGTTTGAAATTACACATCAATTGACATTGCATAGAAAATTTAGTTCTTTTTTCTATACAAATGCAAAATGACCAAATTTATATGGGCTAAATTTATTTTTATCACGCAAAATGGCCACAAGCCCTTCAAAATGACCATGGATTCCCATGCATGCAATTAGCTTCTTTTTCTTCTTCTTTTCAAACCATTGTTTCCCACGCGTGTACACTCCAGATGCTGTGGTGGGTTTGACAAACAGGCTACTAACTTCACATTTGACCCCGTTATTGCCACAGCCAAATATCACGTAGCACTACGGCTATTTAAGCCACACTCTGCCACTGCCATCTCGCGCCCTCTACCTCTGACATCCCTCATCCATCTACCCTTCTTGCTCTTCGACCCGTTCTCCTTCTTCTGCACATCCCTCAGCCATGCAGTACACCGGACCAACCTACCGCTTCCCACCCACCGTGCCAGAGAGGCTCTACCCTACCGGTGTGTACGTGGATCGCACACTACATGTGTGGGCGATATCAAGGCTGAGGACCGCAAGGAACTTCACCGAGTTCTTCCTCACATCTGGCTACCACCACCTCCTGAGGGGATCTCCAACAATGTTCCACGTCAAGGAGGTCATGCAAAACCGGGTGGTGGTTTCTCTCCTTGCCCACTTCACCAAAACATTCGACGCCTTCTGCCTCCTCGGCCGGGTGTTTTGGTGTGGCTCTGAGTTCATCGCTTTCACCACCCACAACAGGTTCGCGGAGTACACCAACATCTTCCTCACCGCGACGCACATGCACACTCTTCCGTATCCCATGGACAACACCCTAGAGGAGTAGTGAAAAGGGCGCCAGGAGGAGGAGCAAGGTGGAGAAGGCGGCGGCTAGGGTTCTAAATCCTCTATCTTTTTTTAGTCTATGTTATGTTAAGTTGTAATTGAACTATGTTGGAGTTGCTATGGGCTTATTGCATAAGTTTTCTATCTATTATATTATTAAGTTCTTCCTAGTTTGAACTATGTGATCGTGCTATGGGCTTGTTGGCCCTATCTGCATATTGGGACTACATATTCATTGATTGTTTTCTTAGAGAGCTCGACTTGTTAGTAGGGTTCCCTTGTTAGTAACTACCTAGTGCATGCAAGCAAGCTTGGTTAGTAGGGATGAATGAGTAGAGCTAAGCAAGGGAGTGCCTCTTTTTTTACACAAGCCACAAATATGTAGCCACCTAGCTAGAAGAGAGAAACCAGCGGCAGTGACCATCGATGTATTCGTGGCGGCTGGCATGCAAGAAAGCTGCTCGGTTAGTGCATTGTGGCCGATGCATCGGTGCATGCAGGCTCGGTCGGCGCATCATGGGATCGTGGCATCGGCGCATGCAGCCTTGATTGACACATGCAGGCATGCTTTGCTGGGTGCATGCATAGTAGGCTTCTATCCTGGAGGCGTGAGCAGACGTTTAATGCAAGGGACGGCCCAAAGAAACCATGGCCCAATGGTCAAACAGCGACACCACCCAACGCGGCCCCACTTGTCAGGTCGAACGGACGACACAGTCCAGCGTGGCCCCACTAGTCAGAGTTAACGGTCAAGCCTTTGACCTGACGACAACGTCCGTTGTGCCCAGTTATGAAGATTTCTGGCAAGGGAGTGGGGAAAATTGAGCAAAAGTTAAGAGCACGGGGATGAATGAGTAGAGCTAAGGAACTAGGGGCACAGATATAGAAATCCCTATATAAAAAATGAACTGAGTTCTTTATTTTATTAAAATAAACATAAGCTAGGCTGCGCTTATTTTAAGATCTCGTGTACAACTGTCGGCCCAATTACATTGTTGATGTTCAACGAAAAAGGCATGTGTAGTATAGTACAACTTTATATAGCTAGTCAGCTCACATTCAACGACGCCTGAAAAGGCCCAAACAAGGCATGTGTACAACTCTTTGAAGTCACCAATCTCAATTTACAACTTAAGTAAAAATTTAGAGTATAGTGGAACCTATTAAAATTTGTCACGCATGAAGAAATAATTCAACGGGTCCCACTTCTGTGTGTGTGCCTGAGAGAGAGAGAGAGGGAGTATAACACCCATGATGCGGCTATATCTCCCATGTGTCAGAGCACGACTTAGAGGCATAACCGTATTGTAGGCATGTCGCAAAAGGGGCAATCTTTACACATCCCATGTACTGAACAAGAAAGGGATAAAGAGTTGGCTTACAATCGCCACTTCACACAATACATAAATATAGCATTACATCATCCAGAATACAATCAAGGTCTGACTATGGAATCAAATAAAGAAAGACAACCTCTAATGCAAAAGATCCCCGATCGCCCCGACTGGGCTCCACTACTGATCAACTGGAAACGAAACAAGACTACGAACACGATCTTCATCGAGCTCCCACTTGAGATGTGTTGCGTCACCTGCACTAGCATCATCGGCACCTGCAACTGGTTTTGGAAGTAAACTGTGAGTCACGGGGACTCAGCAATCTCACACCCACGAGATCAAGACTATTTAAGCTTATGGGTAGGACAGGGTAGTGATGGGAGCGGTAGCAAGCACTAGCATATATGGTGGCTAACATACGCAAATGAGAGCGAGAAGAGGAGCAAAGCACAGTCGTGAACTAGAAGTGATCAAGAAGTGATCCTGAAACTACTTACGTTCAAGCATAACACAAGAACCGTGTTCACTTCCTGGACTCCGCCGGAAAGAGACCATCACGGCTACACACGCGGTTGATGCATTTTAATTAAGTTAAGTGTCATGTTCTCTGCAACCAGATATTAGCAAATTCCCATCTGCCCATAACCGCGGGCACGGCTTTCAAAAGTTCAAAAACCCTTCAGGGGTGTCCCAACTTAACAAATCACAAGCTCTCACGGTCAACGAAGGATATTCCTTCTCCTAGGAAGACCCGATCAGACTCGGAATCCCGGTTACAAGACATTTCAACAATGCTAAAACAAGACCAGCAAAGGCGCCCGATGTGCCGACAAATCCCGATAGGAGTCGCACATATCTCGTTCTCAGGGCAAACCGGATAGGTCAACCTACAAGTAAAACCAACCCTCGAGTTGCCCCGAGGTGGCCCTGCAGGCTGCCCGTTTCAGACCAACACTCAGAGGAGCACTGGCCCGGGGGGTTAAAATAAAGAAGACCCTTGAGTGTGCAGAACCCAAGGGAAAAAGGGTTAGGTGAAAAATGGTAAAACGAAGGTTGGGCCTTGCTGGAGGAGTTTTATTCAAGGCGAACGGTCAAGGGGTTCCCATTATAACCCAACAACGTAAGGAACACAAAATCAAGGAACATAACACTGGTATGACGGAAACTTGGGCGGCAAGAGTGGAACAAAACACCAGGCATAAGGCCGAGCCTTCCACCCTTTACCAAGTATATAGGTGCATTAAAGTAAACAATATATGTAATAATGATATCCCCACAAAATCCATGTGCCAACAAGGAACAAACTTCAGCTTCACCTGCAACTAGCAACTAGCAACGCTATAAGAGGGGATGAGCAAAGCGGTAACATAGCAAAACAACGGTTTGCTAGGAAAGGTGGGTCAGAGGCTTGACATGAAAATATGGGAGGGACGATATAGCAAGTAGTAGGTATCGCAGCATAGCAATAGAGCGAGCAACTAGCAAGCAAAGATAGAAGTGATTTCGAGGGTATGGTCATATTGCCTGAGATCCCGCAAGGAAGAAGAACGAGTCCATGAAGAAGACAAACGGATGTAGTCGAACGAATCCTCACAAACACGATGTTTTCGGAACCAACCCGAAGAAGCAACACCGGAAAGGAGCAAACAACATGGTAAACCACCATCACATAAACATGGCATGATGCACAACCAAGTATGATGCATGCCCGATTTAATGAAGCATGGCATGCCAAAGTGCACAAGCAATTCTACAAATTAAGTGGAGATCAATATGCAATGAGTTGCATATTGACGAAACACCACATCAATTATTTAGTTCTCTCTTGGTTATGTACTCACCAATATTAAATGTTGCTAAACATGGCAAGAGGGGAAACATGAGTAAAATACATAGTTAGGCATTTTAAATGAGGCCGGAAACATCAAACAACAATTCCGGTAAAACCTCATGTGCATTTAGCAATTTAATGCAAACAACAATTTTAACCATTTTAAATATTGTTATCATGATGTGAATGACATGTGCAAGTTTATGACAGTTTTAATAAAAGTTGACATGAGCATAATGAAGCATTTGTCATCGTGGCGGAAACGAAAGGGGTGCCATGGCAACGTATCCGAAAATGATGCCACGACAACATATCGGTGATCCGGTAGTTCATGGGGATACCGGTGCAAAAGGAAGTTGGTGTGAGCGTGACATGCAAGATGATGGGGTGGTCCCAGATACCGCATTCCCACATGTCGACGGCAAGGCAACAAGGAACTCACAAAGAACAACTTGGACACGGTGCAACCATGAGCATCTCATACATCACTCAACATTCGTTCCCGGCCGTCGTCTCGATGGTTATACCTTCGAAGCGTGCAATCGGGATGGAACGCGTTCGTCGAAGGAAGTAGTGGTTCACGCGACGGTGGTTCAACTTGACGCTTACGTTACACGGGTCTTCGGCGACGGTAGTCATAGATGGTTCGGAGTGGTACTTGCATCTTCGGACTTGTCGGTCTCGATTCTTGCGACAGTAGTGGATCATGTTTTCGTAGAGGGACTTGACGAAAGCACGTCGACGATAGAGGTACAGACGTGCTTGGGGTACCTGTCGGTCTGGTCTTGATGGTCTCGTTTTTGCAACGGTAGTCGTACTAGTCAGCGGTAGTGGAACTTGACGGATCCGAGCTCTTCGCGGGTCATCATGGTACTCGTTCACGTTGTAGTCATACATGTTCAAGAGGAAACTTATGCGGTGTCGTGGAATTTGGCAAAATGCCTGTCGACGGTAGTTGTTCTCGTATCCTCGTGGCACTTGGTGATATCCGTGCGTAGAGGTACTTGGCAGTCTTGTGTAGACGAACTTGAGGTACTCCGGGGCAGAGGAATCAATGTTGCAACGGTGCTCTCTATGTAACCAGATCGAAGCAAGGCCAAGGGGTCTTGCACATCGCAGATCGAAGCAGCAGGCGTACTCGTCCTCTCGCGAGCAGAGACGAGCACACCAAGAAGACCTACGAGGAGCAGCAATAGCAAGGGCGTCGGGGAGGTGATGGCCATGGTAGGAGCGTGCACGAGGAGGATGCAGGCGAAGATGTGGTGGAGGTCGCCGGCGCGGGCGAAGGCAGCGGCAGCAGGGCATGACGGACGACGCTACCAGCGCAGGTGGAGGAGGAGCTGCAGGGGAGCGGCCGGAGATGCACGATGCGGCTCCTTTGGCCCATGGAAGGAGGCCATGGCGGACAGACGGCGAAGGCTTGGCAGTAGGGATGAAATGGAGGGGGTCCGGGCACTTGAGGGCGTGGTGCGGCCTGGTCGCGGGATGGAGCTTGGCGGCGCGAGGTGGAGGAGAGGAGCGCTGGTCGTCCACGAGGGCGATGGGGAGGTCCGGCGGTGTGCGAGAAGAGCAGCAGCAGAGTAGCTCGGGTGTGGAGGCTGCTGCTCGCCGGAGTTGATGGCCAGTGCGGTGGCAATGGGAAGGAGCGGGTGAGGAGGACGAGAGGGAGCGGGGGAAAGAGAGGCCGACGCAGGGGAGAAGGGGATTGAGCAGGGCTCCCTGGTGCGATGCGTGTGCGTGTGGCTGCATGAAGGGAGGGAGATAGGGAGTGGATCGAGAGAAAGAGGTGTTTGGGCTCCCTGGTTAAGATACGCGCAAGGGTTGGGCCTTGGCTGGATCTTGGGCCGGCCGGCCAGAGGCTGCAGCTGGGCTTGCTCCTCTCTCTCTCTTATTCTTTAGCAGAAATCATTAGTGAGAAAAAAAAGAAGAGAGGGTTAGGGAAAGAATTGGAGCATGGGGTTAATTTTCTCAGTCTCAGAAAAATGAGCTTAATCCAAAAAATAGAAGTTAGCACGAATGCAAGATTTAAATTCAAACTCATTTGAATTTAATTCAAATGGTTTGAACTAGGACAAGGTTTAGGAGTCGCAAAAAATGTTGAGAATTTAGGAGGAGCCTCGATAAATGGAGAAATTATTGTGGAGAAAGTTTGGAGAACAAACTTGAAGCAAAAAAGGCATGAGAATTAAATTGCAAGTGGGTTGTGGTTAATTCCAAACTAATGGAATATTTTAGCATAGCTCCCTAATAATATTGGGATACTTTTATATGTTGTAAAGAGAAATCACCATGTGCATTTCCCTCAACTTAAATGGACCGAAGGTCCATGCAATTTAATTAGTTGAGTTTTAAAAAGGGGTTCATGATGACATGACGCAATGCAAATGATGCCATGATGAAATGCAGCAAGCAAAAACAAATCACACCACAAAATCTCGGATACCAAGGAAGGCATCTGAAGATCCGGTCTTGGGGCATTACAACACTCCGCCACAACAAGAGGGTCTCGTCCTGAGATCTAGGATGGCACCGGAAGGAAACAGAAGAGGGAAAGAAGAGGTAAAACTAAGTTGCTTCTTTGACAAATGAGTGAAACCAAAGAACCGTGCGAGGTTGAAGAAATTGAAAGAAGAATACAACGAAGATGAACAAAGTTGAAAACACTCTGTTAGACAACACGAACATGAAATACGAAGAGAACAAAGAGGTTAAGTGAGAAGATAGATACTGAAAGCACTTCGGTTAAAACAAGATAGAGAAGGAGTAAGAATGATATAATTTGGACAGCACTCCGACTGTAAATGGAAGGAATTGAACATGGACTTGACAAGATAAGAGGATACTTGATGAAATCAACAACACACTGCCTCCGGAACTAATTGAAAGAATGGCACAAGGGTTAAGAAAGATTGCAGACAACACTCCGGTTGAGAAGGGAGGCAAAACTTGACAGAATGGGAAGTAGTTGAGTGAAGGACCCGACACTCCGGTTGAATGGATAAGCAAAAGGAAAGAACATGATCTTTGACAAAAATGGGATTATGGGTGAAGAGAGCAACATCACAATGCCTCCAGAAGGAAGAATAGAAGATATATCATTGGAATCGAAAGAATTGAGAAGAAAATGACAACTTCTGCCACAAATGAGCTAGAGAAGCATCTTTAGGATAAGGGTCGAATGGATTTGTTGGAAAACCAACAACGAAAAGAGTAAGCTTGTTGTGGGCTTATGGAAAACATCTCGAAATCAAGAGGTGAAATTCTACCACTAATTGAAACAATAGATTGGATTGATATGAACAAGGAGACGGGAAACTTATTTCACCGGGAGGATAAGTGAAGAACTTGGGTCATTTATGAGCACCATAATTAGCAACAATCCTTAGGGAAAGCTTTAGGTGAAATATAAACCCAAGATAAAATAGAATGAATTCCACTTCGGAATGCAAGATGAAGAAAACTTGAGCTCCTTTGAAAAGAATCTCGATGAACACTTCGAGAAGGAATTAAATCCTTGATGAACCACCATGTAGAACCTCCATGAAGAACTCCAGTAAGAAAAAATGAACAAATGAACTCATGAATTTTGATGAACCTCCAGAATACGGATTTAATCACTTGGATGAACAAGAATAAGAATTATGTTATGCATATCCTTCACCAATATAGATTGATGACAAGCAACAGATTTGGCATACTACTTATTCTTGTAAAAAAAGATTAAGATAAATATTGCGCAAACTTGGGAAGGTCTTCAACGAACCACCGGTAGGATTTGGAAAGAATGAATAAATTGATATAATAACAAAGGGAAAGAAGTCTTGAATGAACCACCGTAAGAATTAAAATGGCCGAAGAAAAGATAAAGGAACACCGGGAAGAATTAGCAAATGAACGAAGATGCTAGAGATAATTTAGATACAAGTGAACGAAGAGATCACGACCTGAATAGAGAATACTTTAGCGATGCACCGGTAAGATTTGGAGAACGAGAGCTGAAAGCTGGAATGAATAATTCTGAGATGATGTGCTCCCAAGAATCAAACTGAAAAGACTCCCGAATTACTCCAGATGGGTGAAAAGAATATCTCACAATCGAAAATAATTATGAGAGGATGGAATGAAGCTAGAACCACGAGTCTTGAGAGAACGGGTAAGATTTGGAGGAAGAACTCTTCTTCGGCCTTCAAATGTTGAGAATGACGATGAGAAACACCACCATGAATTGTTGAGATACTCCGGGAGAATGGATAAAGAAGAAGTTGAACCAATGATGAAAGAATTTTACCAATCTTGGAGAAGGACATTTGACTGATGACAAATCATTTTCACGTCAAACTTTGAAAGAATTTGAGGATAGCTCCGGAAAAATTAGAAGAGTCAGATAAGATCCTGGGAAAGACCTATGGGTCAGGGCCCACTCAAAAGATACACCGTTGAACGATTTAAAAGATAGATTGCGCCGGTTGAATTAAATGGCTTGAATGAGATAACAACCTCGTAATACGTTGAACAGATGCAGAGTGGAAACACTAATCTTCGAGATATCTACAGCACGCCGGAACAAATTAATAGCGAGAGGTGAGGAATTAAGAGGTGCAACGGCGTGGAAAAGCATTTGAAACAAGGAAAATAATATGATCAACCCTGAAAGGCTTGAGTTTGAACCACCGGAGAAGGAAAAGAACGAAGAATGATGAACTTGAAGATCCATTAGAATCTTCCTGATAATCATCGGATAAGAACACTGAAAGAGAGGAGTAAAGAGGATTCACATCCATAAGATGGCTACTTGATAAAGAAATCCAAGTCCTTGAAGAAAAGGGTGGGTGGGCGGGAAAACAAAGGAAACTTGGAGACGGATGAAACAAACACCGTTTGACAAAAAACTGAGATTGGATCTTGCAAATGTTGAAATGATCAGATCCACTTGATGAGAAGCACGCCGGTTGAAAAGGATTGACATGACAATCTTGATTATCATGAAGGATTAATATTCCCACAGAAATATGAGAAAACTTCTTAGGAAAAGGTATGGAATCAACATTTGACTTTGAAGCAACTCGAATACCACAACTTAAAACAAAACAACGGTTTGGCTTGCAAAATAAGCCGGAAACATACATATGATAGATCCCATGTCGTATCATGTGTCTGTTGGAAAGATATTCTAGGAGCTACTTGAATTCCCACTTATAAACTCCATAAACATTCCGGTTATGTAATCAGATGTTGGGGATACAGGGGAAGCATAATATCTCACCCAAACTAACAATTCCTACATCCAGCTATATCCATCCTTCAACACATAACCAAGAAACCTTCGGAAATCATTTACCTCAACCTTCGAAAAGCATCTGTTATACGAGCTATGGCAATACTCCTGAACTCCCGCCTCAGTACTAGGTGGCGTCGGGGTTATCTCACCAACAACTGGATAAAAGAGATCTTCGATGTCGGCGAAACTCAGGTATTCCAAAACTGCAACGATAAAATTGTGACGACAACACCTCGGAGCTCAACTCCCCGGGACACTGCCACAACCCCTAAATGTCAGGAGGCACCAACAACAATGTTCTTGTCACAAAACCATCAGAACAATTCCAAGATACTCGCGTGATCGTAAAAAAATTAGTGAAATTTGAGGAGAGATGAGTCAAAACTCTACGCCAGGATGCCTCACCAGAGCGATGAAGGGACTGAGGAGTAAAAAGAATCTTACTCTCCGATATATATATATATAATCCTATAAGACTCAAAATATTTTTGTCTAGACTCAACAACGCCAGTGATTCGATCAAGCAGAGGGCTCCTAAGTCGGGGTAGGCTCTGATCACCAACTTCTAACACCCACGATGCGGCTATATCTCCCACGTGTCGGAGCACGACTTAGAGGCATAACTGCATTGTAGGCATGTCGCAAGAGGGGTAATCTTTACACATCCCATGTACTGAACAAGAAAGAGATAAAGAGTTGGCTTAAAATCGCCACTTCACACAATATATAAATATGGCATTACATCATCCAGAATACAATCAAGGTCCGACTACGGAATCAAATAAAGAAAGACAACCCCTAATGCAAAGGATCCCCGATCGCCCCGACTGGGCTCCACTACTGATCAACTAGAAACGAAACAAGACTACGAACACGATCTTCATTGAGCTCCCACTTGAGCTGAGTTGTGTCACCTGCACTGGCATCATCGGCACCTGCAACTAGTTTTGGAAGTAAACTGTGAGTCACGGGGACTCAGCAATCTCACACCTGCGAGATCAAGACTATTTAAGCTTATGGGTAGGAAAGGGTAGTGATGTGGAGCTGTAGCAAGCACTAGCATATATGGTGGCTAACATACACAAATGAGAGCGAGATGAGGAGCAAAGCACGGTCATGAACTAGAAGTGATGAAGAAGTGATCCTGAAACTACTTACGTTCAAGCATAACACAAGAACCATGTTCACTTCCCGGACACCGCCGGAAAGAGGCCATCACGGCTACACATGCGGTTGATGCATTTTAATTAAGTTAATTGTCAAGTTCTCTACAACCAGATATTAACAAATTCCCATCTGCCCATAACCGCGGACATGGCTTTCGAAAGTTCAAAAACCCTATAGGGGTGTCCCGACTTAGCCCATCACAAGCTCTCACGGTCAACGAAGTATACTCCTTCTGCCAGGAAGACCCGATCAGACTCGGAATCCTGGTTACAAGACATTTCGACAATGGTAAAACAAGACCAGCAAAGCCGCCCGATGTGCTGACAAATCCCGATGGGAGTCGTACATATCTCGTTCTCAGGGCACACCGTATAGGTCAAGCTATGAGTAAAACCAACCCTCGAGTTGCCTTGAGGTGGCCCCGTAGGCTGCCCGTTTCAGACCAACACTCAGAGGAGCACTGGCCCGGGAGGGTTAAACTAAAGAAGACCCTTGAATCTGCAGAACCCAAGGGAAAAAGGCTTTGGTGGCAAATGGTAAAACCAAGGTTGGGCCTTGCTGGAGGAGTTTTATTCAAGGCGAACTATCAAGGGGTTCCCATTATAACCCAACCGCGTAAGGAATGCAAAATCAAGGAACATAACACCGGTATGACGGAAACTAGGGCGGCAAGAGTGGAACAAAACACTAGGCATAAGGCCGAGCCTTCCACCCTTTACCAAGTATATAGGTGCATTAAAGTAAACAATATATGTAATAATGATATCCCAACAAAATCCATGTTCCAACAAGGACAAATTTCAGCTTCACCTGCAACTAGCAACGCTATAAGAGGGGCTGAGTAAAGCGGTAACATAGCCAAACAACGGTTTGCTAGGAAAGGTGGGTTAGAGGCTTGACATGACAATATGGGAGGCATGATATAGCAAGTGGTAGGTATTGCAACATAGCAATAGAACGAGCAACTAGCAAGCAAAGATAGAAGTGATTTCGAGGGTATGGTCATCTTGCCTGAAATCCCGCAAGGAAGAAGAACGAGTCCTTGAAGAAGACAAACAGACGTAGTCGAACGAATCCTCACAAACACGACGTTATCAGAACCAACCTGAAGAAGCAACACCGGAAAGGAGCAAACAACATGGTAAACAACCATCACATAGACATGGCATGATGCACAACCAAGTATGATGCATGTCCAGTTTAATGAAGCATGGCATGGCAAAGTGCACAAGCAATTCTACAAATTAAGTGGAGGTCAATATGCAACGAGTTGCATATTGACGAAACACCACATCAATTATTTAGTTCTCTCTCGGTTATGTACTCACCAATATTAAATGTTGTTAAACATGGTAAGAGGTATAAAATGAGTAAAATACATAGTTAGGCATTTTAAATGAGGCCGGAAACATCAAACAACAATTCCGGTAAAACCTCATGTGCATTTAGCAATTTAATGCAAACAACAATTTTAACCATTTTAAATATTGTTATCATGATGTGAATGACATGCGCAAGTTTATGCAAGTTTTAATAAAAGTTAACATGAGCATAATGAAGCATTTGTCATCGTGGCGGAAATGAAAGGGGCGCCACGGCAACGTATCCGAAAATGATGCCACGCCAACATATCGGTGATCTGGTAGTTCACGGGGATACCGGTACAAAAGGAAGTTAGTGTGAGTGTGACATGCAAGATGATGGGGTGCTCCCGGATACCGGGTTCCCACATGTCGACGGCAAAGCAATGAGGAACTCGCAAAGAACAACTGGGACACGGTGCAACCACGAGCATCTCATACATCACTCAACATTTGTTCACGGCCGTCGTCTCGGTGGTTATACCTTCGAAGCATGCAATCAGGATGGAACGCGTTCGTCAAAGGAAGTAGTGGTTCACGCGACCGTGGTTGAACTTGACGCTTGCGTTACACGGGTCTTCGGTGACGGTAGTCGTAGATGGTTCGGAGTGGTACTTGCATCTTCGGACATGTCGGTCTCGATAATTGCGACGGCGGCAGATCACGATTTCGTAGAGGGACTTGACTAAAGCACGTCGATGGTAGAGGTACAGACGTGCTCGGGGTACTTGTCGGTCTGGTCTTGACGGTCTCGTTTTTGCGATGGTAGTCGTACTAGTCGGCGGTAGTGGAACTTGACGGATCCGAGCTCTTCGAGGGTCGTCGTGGTACTCGTTCATGTTGTAGTCATACATGTTCAAGAAGAAACTTATGCGGTGTCGTCGAACTTGGCAAAATGCCCATCGACGATAGTTGTTCTCGTTTCCTCGTGGTACTTGGCGATATCCATGCATAGAGGTACTTGGCAGTCTTGTGTAGACGAACTTGAGGTACTCCGGGGCAGAGGAATCAATGTTGCAACGGTGGACTCAACGTAACCAGATCGAAGCAAGGCCAAGGATTCTCGCACATCGCAGATCGAAGCAGCGGTCGTACTCGTCCTCCCGCGAGCAGAGACGAGGGCACCAGGAAGACGTATGAGGAGCAGCAACAGCAAGGGCGTCGAGGAGGTGATGGTCGTGGCAGGAGCGTGCACGAGGAGGACGCAGGCGAGGATGTGGTGGAGGTCGCCGGCGCGGGCGAAGGCAGCGGCAGCAGGGCACGGCGGACGACGCTACCAGCGCAGGTGGAGGAGGAGCTGCAAGGGAGCGGCCGGAGATGCGCGACGCGGCTCCTCTGGCCCATGGCAGGAGGCCATGGCGGGCAGCCGGCGAAGTCTTGGCAGCAGGGTCGAAATGGAGGGAGGCCGGGAACTTGAGGGCGTGGTGCAGCTTGGATGCGGGACGGAGCTTGGCGGCGCGAGGTGGAGGAGAGGAGTGCTTGTCGTCGATGAGGGCGACGGGGAGGTCCGACGGTGAGCGAGAAGAGCAGTAGCAGAGCAGCTCGGGCACGGAGGCTGCTGCTCGCCGGAATTGATGGACAGCGCGGCGGCAATGGGAAGGAGCGGATGAGGTGGACGAGAGGGAGCGGGGGAAAGAGAGGCCGACGCAAGGGAGAAGGGGATCGAGCAGGGCTCTCTAGTGCGATGCGTGTGCGTGTGGCGGCGCGAGGGGAGGGAGATGGGGAGTGGATCGAGAGAAAGAGGGGTTTGGGCTCCTTGGTTAAGATAGGCGCTAGGGTTGGGCCTTGGCTGGATCTTGGGCCGGCCGGCCTGATGCTGCAGTTGGGCTTGCTCCTCTCTCCCTCTTATTCTTTAGAAGAAATGATTAGTGAGTAAAAAAGATGAGAGGGTTAGGGAAACAATTGGAGCATGGGGTTAATTTTCTCAGTCTCAGAAAAATGAGCTTAATCCAAAAAATAGAAGTTAGCCCGAATGCAAGATTTAAATTCAAACTCATTTGAATTTAATTCAAATGGTTTGAACTAGGACAAGGTTTAGGAGTGGCCAAAAATGTTGAGAATTTAGGAGAAGCCTCGGTAAATGGAGAAAGAATTGTGGAGAAAGTTTGGAGAACAAACTTGAAGCAAAAAAGGCATGAGAATTAAATTGCAAGTGGAATGTGGTTAATTCCAAACTAATGGAATATTTTAGCATAGCTCCCTAATAATATTGGGAGACTTTAATATGTTGTAAAGAGAAATCACCATGTGCATTTCCCTCGATTTAAATGGACCGAAGATCCTTGTAATTTAATTAGTTGAGTTTTAAAAAGGGGTTCATGATGACATGAAGCAATGCAAATGATGCCATGATGAAATGCAGCAAGCAAAAACAAATCGCACCTTGAAATCTCGGAAACAAAGGAAGGCATCTGAAGCTCCGGTCTTGAGGCGTTACAGGGAGACTCATCGGTCAATGCTCATGAATAAATCTTTCTGCCATATGCATTGTTGATGCTAAGTAAAAACTTATATAGTTGACACACAGTCATATACAACATTATAGCACATTGAACTTTTATACAAAATTCCACGCAGGTGGCACAATCAGGGTGGAAGTAGTGGATTGCTACAGGTAGGGCTATGTTGAAACCAACAAACTCATACATAATCGTTCATCGTCTTTATCAATGATGGGGAAATATCTTGAATGATGTGCAAAGAAAACAGATAGACAACACAATAAGTTCTGCTAGCACATTAAGTTGACGTACACCCCTAAGAAATGTTCTAAGAAAAGTTCAGGTATAAAAATAGAAAAGTTCAGGTATAAAAATAGAACAGGTCACAATCAAATGTACTAGCACATCAGTGCTTCACACAAATATCTCAAATTTAACTAGTATCTGAGAAGATTCAGATGTTACTTCAAATTAGAGCACATCTTAGTAATCAGCCCTGCCTATTCTCCCAAAGAAGCAGTGGCCTCTGCCGCGCGATGGAGTAGGCCATGTGCCATCCATCATTCCTAGCAACATGAGGAAAGTCTGACGTTAACTCCGGTAATGGACGTCGTCGATGGACCTTGGCACCAGTGGCGGCAGCAGGACTTCGATTGATGTATTGACCACTTCTTCGGCATGCACGTACACTCCGCATAGGTACATCCCTAACGTGGTCCACGGCAGCCTTGGTGGCGATGGATAGTACAACCACAGTTCCTGCATCGCTTTCTCAGTACCAATCACCTTCGGTATGGTGGACGGCTTCTTCATCCATGCCATTTAGATACATTAAAACTGTGCAACTTTCCTGCCCTCTGAGGCCATCATCGTCCATGGTTGTCCGATTTCAATTACAAGCATTTTCGGCCGTCTGATTTGATGTGTATCACACCTAATCAACCTTTCCTTCGCTATTAACGAGCGTGAACCATCCTGGGCCGCTACTCTGGTCGCTTTTTGGTTGTCTTGGGTTAAATTGGGCCTCATGGGCCTAAAGCAGCCTCCTCTGAGCCATCGATCATTTCATTTTGCTAGCTCACACCTCTCCCACCCTTCATGTGGCAGCTCTTCCCATGGCGATCAACATCTGTTGTGCTCATCCCAATTCCTTTACGCCGATAGGATCCTTCTTCCCACCGCCCATGGGCACTGGTACGACAGCCTCCCACAACATGGCAAAGATTGCGGACGGCACCACGACTTCGGTTGGGGGCCTCAAGCATCTACGGTGACGCCAGAGGGCGGTGTCGAGGGCAATGAACCATCGCTTGTTGGTTGGACTCCACTTGCCGGCGTGAGGAAATAGATCACCATGCCACACCTCAGCAGCTACTAATTGCAGGTCTGTTACCAATCCGTGCTCTTCCATTCCTCTGCTCGTGTTATTGATGTTATTCTTTCTCCTCCCAAAATGAAGCAGGTGATCTATGTTGACTGACTAGAGCTCATGTGTGCCTCGAAGTTGGTACTAGCAGTTCCAATATAATTTTTGCCTTTGGATTGTAACTAAACTCCTTTTGGAAGATGAGCATCCTTTTCCATTGACTAATAATAGCCAATCCAGATTTGTTTGTTTTATTTGCATTTTCCTGTATACTTTACATATAGAAGTTCTCGGTGCACTTATAGGACCAATAATAGTCGTAGAAATTCTGTAGCCGTCTGCTATTGCAAGATAGTGGATTCAGGGTAGCCAATTATAACTGGGATAGTGAAAATAACCAGAAGGCATTGCTAATCTTGACATGAAGAAACACATTATTCTTATATGTCCATGATATTTTAGTGCTCATTTTATTTTACTGATGTTACAATTTTAGTAGTATGTAGTAATATCATATAACTCTAGAACAAATTTGGGTTTTACCACACCCATGCTCTGAAAGTTCAGGTTGCCATGACATGAGTTGTGCTTTGCAGGATAAATCGGACAACATCTTTGATGCTCCTTTGATTAGAATATAATGAGAACAACATAATACATAAGGCATGTACTACATGGATCTTGATACGGAATTCAGCAAAACAACTCTATTGAGTACCATTAATAAAATAGTAAATTTTTATTCATGATCCTATAGTTTCTAAAGTCAAAAGTAGTAGTGTATCCTGCAAAGATAATAGAGTCCTCCATAATCTTGTGTGGGTGTCGTCTCTATTAGTCACTATGTATTCGTTGAAATTCTTTCATTTTGTTGAAACTGTTTGTGCATCTACTTTTTTCCATGCCATGTTAGGTGGCACTGGATCAACTATGTTCAGGATGGCCTCACAGACTTGTGCATTGTCCAAGGTCAGTTTCCCTTTACTAGGGTTTAACAAAATCGCATGGGTTATTGGTCAAGAGGAGGCCCACATGTAGCAAGGTATGGCAATGCAAAATCAATGCAGGGTATGTCTAGGACATTACAGTTCGAAGGACATGCAGATGTTTGATTCTCCCTGTACAGTGTTAGTCAACTATTGATTGCAGGAGCAAGGTGTACCAAAAATTTGTTGGAACCATGATACTCATCTTGAGTTGAGTGTTTAATTGCATCAACATAACAATTTACTGTTTTATTGCAGGTACTCAATACAGTTCTTTTGCTGTATTCAGAATCAGGATCTATGTAGTACATGCCTTACGTATTATGTTGTTGTCATTATATTCTATCAAAGGAGCATCTAAGTTGTTTTTTGACGGCGAGCAATGACAATGTGTAGAAGGAGATGACGCTCCTGGTCGGCTCCGTCGACCAGGGGAACCTGGAGGGGACATTCTACCCCTTATTCCTCCACGGCATCTTCGCGGGACTCATCACGCCTTTCTCCAACTTCTTCACCGCCGTCCTTGACCACTTCCAGGTTCAGGCCCTGCATCTGCAGCCCAACTCCATCCTTCTTTTGTCCATCTTCGCCTTCTACTGCAAGGCATTCGTGGCATGATGCCCTTCGTTGTGCTTCTCCGCCACTTCTTCTATCTCCGGATGAATGACCCAAACCAGTGTTCCGACTGTGTCTCCTTCGGCGCGGTCCACAAGTGCAATGCGCTCATGAGGGCTGGGAAGAAGGTGGAGAACTTATGGCGCAAGTGGGTTTTCATGGACACCAGGGGCCTCCACGCTTGGCTACAGTTGCTGACTGAGCAGCCGGAGAAGCTTGGTTAGTGGGCCCATGAGAAGCCCTCCGACCCTCGGGCGGTGCCGGTCCTGAGGATGATAACAGCGGACATGGAGGCCGGGACGCTGACGGGGGCCATGCTTTGTCAACGAGTTCTTGATGCAGCGCCTATCGCCGCTCCAGGTGCACACGCGCCCCATGTGGGAGCTCAAGGGCGCGAGGGACGACATCCGGCTGCGTGTAGGGAGCCTGACATCCGAGGAGATGGACAGGGCCATGAACACCCTACTGGAGGGGAATCCAGTTTACCTCCCAGCAGCCTACATCCCGCTTAACCGCCGGGCCGACAGGGCGGCGCTCGTCACCACCATGCACATCTTCAATGAGCTCGGGTTCGTGCCACCCGAACTCCCCTACTCCCTGGTGCCGGTGTCTTCTGACGATGACTCCAGGGAAGAGGGCGAAGATGATTCAGAGGCGACCGTGGATGATGTGACGGAGATTTCTCCCCCTTCTCAGGGCAAGCTTCTCTGCGGCCTCTCGGATGACGAAGACGTCGCCGAGCCCTCGACCATGGATCCCCCACGCTCCAACGGAGTTGTGACGAGGTCCGGAGCCAATTCTCTGGCCCAGCGAAGGACAGGCCGGACGACTCAAGGGAAGGATGCTACAGTGCCCCTTCTCCAAGGCGACGCCTCTACCGCGTCAATGGTCAACGTCGCACCGAGGCCAGCCGTCGTGCGCCCCAACAATCCTCAGGATGCGACAAAGCTCGTGCTTAGGAAGATTGGGGGCGCCCGGCCCTACTAGGAAAAGGGCATACGTCGCTGCTGACGAGTAAGCATCTTACTTTATTTATGCTTGCTATCCTTGATGTCGTGCCCACGGTATTCCCCTCCTGGTGAGTAGGATGGAGATTATGGTGAAGAAGAGGAAGGAGGAAGCCGGGGTGTCAGAGGTACCTCCGCTCGCCACGGTCATGGTGATCCCAGCGCAGACGAAGGAGCTCACCTCGCGCTCCCCCGTGACAGAGCGGGCCCCTCAAGGCATGGTGGTGGAGCCTCGGGAGGATGCTGCCTCCATGGGCCAGCAGGGTCCAGAGCCGCCCATTCCCGTCGCACCCACATGGGATTCAAGGGCTGTGGAGCCCCCCAGCTGCCCATGCTCCTGCGGTGGCGGCAGCTCGCGCGCCAGTGCTGCCTCTTCCCCAGGCTCTTGAGTTGGTATACCACGGCCCCCTCGTCAGGCCCAGGGCTCTGGAGGAATCCTACACTATGGTGGATCAGCTACGGATCTATCCCTAGGATGCCGATAGGTGGATGGTGATGGGATGTATGGGGCTAATCTCAGGGTGGCTGCACATCGACGCGTCTATTAGGACGGCTTGAGGCCGGGCCGAGGCTGCCGCAGCTGAGAGAAGGAAGGAGGCTGGCGAGGCCACGGCGGCCCGTGACACCATGCTGGCCGACGCAGCATCTGCCAAGGAGCGCTAAAACAAGGCAGAGGCGGAGCTGAAGACCCTACGCGAGGAGCAGGCCGCCCGCAGCCAACGTCTCTATATCAATAGTGGGAGCTCATGGCCCACAAAGCGACGCTTGCCGACCGCGACGCTAATCTAGCCCAGCAACCAAGGACCATGCCACAGAGCAGGACTGCCTGGGCAGGCTGAACGTGGAGGTGGGCAAGGCCCAGGCAACCCATGCCCAACTCGTCTCTGGGACGACGGCCCGGCTGGAGGCTAGGGAGAAGACCCTCGCTGTAGCCGAGAAGGCGGCGACTATGGCACGTGAAGCCTTCGCCTCCCTCGAGCTGAGGTCCCGCAAGGTGCTGCACTCCATTTACAGAGAAGGGTATGAGAAGCCGCTGGCGACTCTGGAGGATGGCCTCATTGGGCTTCTCCCCAAGCCCGCTGAGGCACTTGAGGGCATCGCCGCTGGAGTGGACTCCATGGTGGAGGGGGAGTGTTGCGTGCTTTTCACCGCGGCCGCGATGCGTGTCTTTGACCACCTTCTCCTCTGGGAGCCAACTCTCAACCTCAGCACCCTGATCAAGTCCATGGCTCCTGAGTCCCGCAGTGCTGCTGCCGAGGACGTGAAGAAGCAGGTGGGAGCCCTACTGGAGAAGTTCATATGCGTCCCCGACCGCGCGGTTGCGGCGACTGAAGCCGACGGTGAAGATGGTGGCGATGTCCTCGACGACGGGCTCCCCAAGGCGGGCAATAGCGGCAACCAAGGTGATGGCAGCACTTCCTCCTAGCTCAACCTTGCAACATCCATCGTGCCTCGTGGAGGCATAAGAACTTCTGCTTGAATTCGTGGAACATCATTTTTTGTAATAACCCATGGGACTCCGTAATTTCCTTTCCGTACTCGAATTCCTTCTTGTTTGCCTTAGCATTCTGCATCGGCAGGGCCCAGCCCTGCGCGTACCTAAGCCGCCGTTGGGGCGTCCATATCACAAGGACAAGTCCAAGGGGTGAGGGGCTACGTGACCAGTGAGGCCCCTGAGTCATGATGCTCAGGAGTCCCCCTTGACGTATGAACAACCCTTATGAAGGAAACGTGGGCAGCGTCTAAGTTAATCCAGAGTCCCCATACCTTTTCTCGTTAGCTTTTGCGTGGGAGGGTCACGAGAAAACTAGGTGCGAGATACCTGGTGAGGTGGCATGCTCCAGGCGTGACCTGGGTGCGGCCCCCATGCCAAGCCCCCTCGCGCGGCCCTCCCGTTGGGAAAGCGGCGCGGTGAGGCCGGACAGTGAGCCTAGTGGCCCTCCTGAGGTTACTGCAGTCGTTAGGGTGCCCTCAGTTTTTTATTCACCAGCACGGAGCACGATCCTTCCACTTTAGCATGAGCATAGCCGCTCCTCGACAGTGTTGTCCGCTAGCGGAGCATGAGGCTTCCACTGGTGTGTGGCCATACTCGCTCCTCGACATTGTCGTCCGCCAGCGCGGAGCATGGGGCTTCCACTTGTGCGTGGGTGGGAGCTCCCTCAGGGGGGAGACTCTTGGGCGTGTACAGCCCCGTCCGCACGCGTGGCTAGCATGACAAAACTAGAGGACGTGTATATGGCACTCGTGAGCCAGCGCGGGCCTCACGAGGCCCTACAGGCCGCGCCTGAATTTTTAGCGTGGGCGCCTGTAAGAGACCTGCGAGATGTGTGCGGTAGCCTACGCCGAGTGAATCTCCAGAGGACATCACGCGAGAAGGACAGGAACCAATGACCCCAGGTGGTGACGTGAACGGGGCCGGCCCGCCAGACAGAGCTCAACCGTTGGATTTCTTGACACTTCAGGGATGGACCCGAGCACAGACGCCGTGCCCAGTCTTACCATGCAATAATCCTAAAGAAAGACAACCGGTCCGCGGCTCCCATGTTGAGAGGCACCGGCTTGCGCGCCCTGACTTATCCACACACGATTAGCTCATGCGAGAACAAAGGCACCAAGGACCACGGGAGGTGACGTGCATGGGAGCTGACCCGCGAGATAGAGCTCGGCCATGTGGGTTTAGTGACGCTACAGGGACAGACCCGAGCACAGACACCGTGCTAGTCCTTAATCATGAGGCGGTCGTGGGCGGGCTCGTGAGGGCGCACAACATTCATGGTGATGAAGCACCGGCCATGTAGGTTGTAATATCTTAGGAAAATCATAAGAGGTGAAACCAATTCTGATACATGCGCAAATGATACAGGCTGCTGGGCCTGGCCCTAACAACTTGAGGATGATGCTGCCTGAGGGATGCCCTCAACAGAATAAACCAAAAAGTCATCTGGCACCGTCATGGAAGAAGTGTTGGGGTAGCTAAAGATGCGTGTTGCAAAGGTCGTTCCTCACGAGTCGTGCGGCTCCTGAGTCTTGGGGGGTTCCGGATGTTTCGGCACCTCCTCGACCAAGATTGCCTGGTGTCTGGCCTCATGAGCTGCCAGGACGCCGTGCATGTAGTACTGGTGTGGCAACCATGTTCAGTTGACAGAACGGCATGCAGACATAGCTGCAGGGGCAGCCACCACTCCGGCCGACGTGGGACGGTCAGAAGATCTCCTGAGAAGCAGCCCTGTTGAGGCCTGGGATGTTGACGCAGACGCACAGCTCGCCTCCCACGTCGAGGGAGGCAGCTGCATTGAGTGGTGCGGCGCGGCGCTTGCCGTGCATGGCTCACGCCTCCTGAAGCTCTTCGATTGCCTTGGTGACGAACTCCTGAGCGCCTAGCGCCCTGCGCCCTACTCACGGAAGCGGTTGTTGAAGCACGCCTCCACATGGTGCCTGAATGCCTCCCTTGTGACGCTGGTCAGGTCAGAGGCCCTCCAGAAGAGGGCCCCCGAGCTCGTCCTGAGAGGGGCACCGGGTGCTTGTTCCTATGCGAGGGGGAAAGGCGCCCCAGCAGTGGGCACGAGGCTTGAGGCACGGTCGTCAGACGCCCCAGCCTCCTGGGGGCCTCTGAGGAGGAGTTGCTTCTTCTTCTTCTTGGTGAATGTCGGCGATGTCGAAGTTGATAAGCTCAGTGCGATAGTTGTCGCGCTTGGCAAGGTTGACAGGGAGACGAATCTCCCCTAGGGAAACGGTGGAGCCGTCGGTCACCAATGAGAAGGGTTGGTGGGGAGGAGCTGGTCCTAGGGCACCTGGAGCATCTCGAACATCTCAACGGAGAGGACGTTGAGCCCCGCGCCAGCATTGATGGGTGTCTTGTTGACGAGGACATTCCTGACGGTTGCTGAACAGAGCATCGAGAGCGCGCCAGCGGAAGCCGAGAACTTGAGCTGGTATTTAGAGTCAAAGGTGATGGCGTACTTGGACCACCTGAGGGGACGCGAAGCCCCGATCTTACGAAGGACCGCATTCACCTCACGAGCGAACTACTTGAAGATGCGAGGAGAGGCGGGGGTCGAAGCGCCACCCAGGATGCAAGCAATGACGCGAGGCTCTTGGAAGCCCCTAGCCCCATCGTCTTGGCGATGGTCGTCGTTCCTTCTTGGTGGTGGCGGCAGTGGAGGGAGGTCGGCATTGCCCTGAGGACGGTCCTCACGAGGCTAGTCTCTCCAGGGGCCATCACGAGGCTGGCCCTGCCAGCGGTCCTCACGAGGCTAATCATGCCAGTCCTGGTGGGGGTCACGATTGTCCCAGCGGCCTCCACCGTGGCCTCCTCCATGGCCGTAGCCACGGTCGTTGCGCTCGGGACGGCGGCCAAGGCGCCCGTCGCAGATTTCCCTGAGCTCCTGACAATCGGTGGTATTATGGCTGTGGACGTTATGGAAGACGTCGAATGGGCGGCTACCCTTGGAGGACTCGTCATGGTCACAGCCGCGCTTCATCTAAGGTTCGACCGCAAGTATAGTAGGTGATGTAGGGTAGAACCCTAATCGGCCGATCTTTCACGAAAGGAGCAGAATACCGCGAAGAACACGAAGAACACAAAGGGGAAACATAAGAGGAACACTCAAACTAACAAGAACAAGTCACAAAAGTGCTAGATCCTCGGATACATAAGAGAAGATACACGATCCACGGTCAACTAGGGACGATACACGGTAACCGGTCTTGTCCGTGAGGAGGTCTTGATGTTCTTCCCTAAAGAGGGGTCTTGAATCCGCTTGGGGGATCTTCTCCATAGGAGGCTCGAATCTCCGAGGAGAAGGTAACCAAGTGGATGAGAAAAGCTCTCACACGAAATATGAGCTATTCCTTTGCTAACCCTAGAAAGTCGGGCGAGGTGGAGTATATATAGTCTACGGTGGAGAAGGGATACACGGGCCTCGGCCCTTCACTGTGCGCAGACAGGGGAGGCCGGATGTCCGGGCTGATCGGGCCGGATGTCCAGGCTGTCAGGCGATGTCGGATGTCCGGGCTGGGGAGGCCGTATGTCCGGGCAGAAGTGGTGGCATTTGTTGCTCTCGGGTTCAGAGGGGCCGGATTTCTGGGCTGGTGGCCGGATATCCGGGGGCTAGGAAGATGTCGGATGTCCGAGATGTCGAGGCCAGATGTCCGGAGCCTGTAGCTTCTGGCGGCTGTGCTGCTGTAGTGGATGGCGCTCCAGGGGCCGGATGTCCGGGGTCTTGGCCGGATGTCCGGTGCCTGGGAGATGTTCTTGGCTCCTTCCGGTGGCTCTCCTCATCCGTGGACTTGGGGACTTGTACATCTTCATGTGCATCTTTGGGAGGGTCCTCTTGGTGCCTAATCATGCACAACACCACAGACTTAGGTAGTAGCCATGTCTGATGCATAGAAAGTGGAAGTTCCGAGAGGAGTGAGTTCACCTTATCTTCGATAGCCTTGGCTCGGGCTCGTGTCATTGGTCAAAGTGGTGTCGTTGGAGGTGTAGGTGCGTCCATGCGGATGATCTTGCGATGCTCCGCATCATCTCCCCTCCCTTGGGGAAGATCCTTCCTCGGATCGAAATCCTCATCACCATGGTAGGGCGAGAGATCTTTGATGTTGAAGATGTCGCTCACGGAGTACTTGTTGCGAGGGATGTCGATATTGTATGCATTGTTGTTGTAGCGTGCAAGCACCTTGAAGGGTCCATCCGCGCATGGTCGAAGTTTGGACTTGCGTTCTGGGGGAAAGCGGTCGTTGCGAAGAGGTCTCCAATGTTGAATATCATAGGGTGCTTGTTGACGTTGAGCTTGGTCGCAAGGCGTTGTACTTGGAGCTCGATGGTGTTTCTTGTATCTTCATGCACCTTCTTGAGATGGGTCGCTCGTGCACTTGCGTCCAAATTGATGCGCTCTTGGAGTGGTAGAGGAAGAATGTCCAATGGTGACAATGGATTAAATCCGTAGATGACCTCGAAGTGGGACTTGTCGGTTGTTGAGTGTCTTGCTCGGTTGTAGGCGAACTCGGCGATAGGTAGGCACTCCTCCCGCTCCTTGATGTTCTTATTGATGAGTACTCGAAATAGAGGGGAGAGTGTGCGGTTGGTCATTCCGTTTGGCCGTCGGTTCAAGGATAGTATGTCGTGGAGAAGAGTATCTTGATTCCGAGCATGGCGCACAGGGTCTTCCAAAAGAAGATTAGGAACTTGACGTCACGGTCCGAGACAATTGTCTTTGGCACTCCATGTAAACGCAATATTTCCCTACAAAATAGATTAGCAACATGTGAAGCATCGTCTATCTTGTTGGAAGGAATGAAATGTGCCATTTTAGAGAAACGGTCCACAACGACAAATAATGAATCTTTCCCATTTCGAGTCCTAGGCGAACCAAGCACAAAGATATCTTCCCATGGTTGGTATGGAATTGGTAGAGGCATATAAAGGCCGTGAGATTGAACTTTGGACTTAGCTTTGCGACATGTAGAGCATCGGTTGGTGAAGCGATTGATGTCACAAAACATCTTGCGCCAAAAGTAGTTCTTCGAGAGTGTAGCAAACGTCTTGTCTCGTCCAAAGTGTCCCATTAAGCCTCCTCCATGAGATTCATGCAAAAGCAACAAACAAAGAGAAGACTCAGGGATGCAAAGTTTGTTAACTCTCATTATATATCCATCCTTGATGTAATAGCGCTCCCAAGAAGTATGCATCAAACACTTGGTATAAGGAGTAGCAAAAGTAGGGTCATGCTCATACAAGTCTTTGATATGCTCAAAACCAATGACATCAGATGCGGAGCATCCCAAGGCCATCCCCATGGACCCAACTACATCTCCTTCCACACCTCTTGGACCTATGACACGAGCACGTGCGAGAGCTCTTGAAACCAAGGTGACATCCCTCCTCTCACATTTCCACTTTGATGCACATGAGACACGGCTACTACCTCATATGGACACTTTGTGCATCCTCAGGTATCATGGATAAGCTAAGGAGCAAGGAGAAGAGGAAGAGGAAGATGGTCGGGAAGACGGAGACGAAGAAGAAGAAGAGACCAAAGTCTCCAGGCTCCGGACGACCGACGAACCTCGGACGTCCGACGACCTCCAGGCTCCGGACATCCGGCCTCCTCCGGACGACCGACACTACCACACCCGAGCCAAAACAGACGGACGTCTGACGCCACCCAGACAACCGATGACCCTCGGATGACCAACCCCGACCGGACGTCCGACCGAAGACCACCCGAGACAAATCAACGGACGTCCGACAGGCACCGGACGTCCAGACCCTCGCGAGCCTCCTGACGACCGTTTACCCCCGGACGTCCGACGCCTGAGCACCGTTTTGAGTTGGGCCGCAGCCCATGTACCCCTTCTCCCCCTCTTTTGCACTAAGACTATAAATATTCCTCCCCATACAACTTTCTAGGGTTAGCGTTGTGTTAGCTCATTTGTGAGATAGTGCTTCGCTCATCCATATCGGATCTACTCCTTGAGAGAGACCGCGGCCCCTCTCCGGAGAAGATCCACCTTGGATTAAAGACCCCTTTCTAAGGGAAGATCCCCTCGTGGATTCAAGACCTCCTCATAGAGAAGACCAGTTACCGTGTATCGTCCCTAGTTGAACGTGTACCATGAATCGTTCCATGTATCCGAGGATCTAGCACTATTGTGACTTGTTCTTGTTAGGTTGAGTGTTCCTCTTGTGTTTCCCCATTGTGTTCTTCGTGTTCTTCTCGGGATTCCGCTCCTTTCATGAAAGATCTGGCGATAGGGTTCGTACCCTACATCATCTTGGTATCATGAGCCACGTTCATCACGATTTCGGAGCCTCCCCGTTTTGTTGCTAGCCTTGTTTTGTTGTTTTTTGTCCTAATTCGAAAACTTCCCCACAAAAATAGCCCCAATTTTTTTTTGTTAGTGTGTTGAGATTTTGTTGGTTTGGATCCGTGGATTTGCTTTGTTTTGAGTGGATCTAGCTTTTTCCCTTTCCCCACCCTTACCATCCACAAATCCGCCCGGAAGCGACAAATTTCAACTCCACCACCTCGCCCTCGTGCTGTTCATCCCGTGCCCGAAAATCGTCCAGGCACCGGACGTCCGACCCAGCCCGGACGTCCGACAATGACCGGACGACCGGCCCAGCCCGGACGTCCGACCGACCCTGAAGAAACTGAATTTTTTCAGTTTTAGTCACAACAACCGCCCCACATTTCCGCAAACGCACTCCTACCACTATACACCATCCCCACTTCTGCATACCACCACAATTTCGACCGGTTCGCACTCCGACACGTGTTGCCACTTCGAAGTTTGAGAATTTGAGTTGCAGCACCGTATCCTTTTGTGTTTCAGCTATTTAGGTACGGTTCGACATCGACATCACCGCCGCTCATCTTCGCCACGGACGCGTCCTACATCGTCATCAACAACGACCACCTTGACTACTGGTCTTGCTTACGGACGTGGAACCAAAGAATGGTAACCTCATCTTGGTATTGGACATATCACTCTTGCCATTACATTGATAGCCATCATAGCCTTACTCCTTTCCGTTGCTTACCCATCGAGACTAGCCATTGAGTATTCCCGGCACCGAGACTTGTGCACATTAGTGAACATACTTACCATAGCATACATACATCATTGTTGCATATATTGGTCTTGTGTCACAAAGTTGTCATCGCATACACAATTGCTATATTGGTTCGTCAAGCATCACATAAGAAAAGAGCTCCAACATCAAAGAGCCAAACAAGATTTTGAGCAAAGAGGAAAGATAAGCAAAGAGATTTTAAGCAAGAACCATAGCATCATACAACATTAAGATTGTCATACTCAATCATCTTGGATCATATCATAGAAACACCTTGCATAAAGCATATTTGGGATAGAAGTCGTTGCATTTTTCTAAGTAGGTTGCGCACAAGTTCTTGTATCCGCATATTGTGCAATCGTGCTAGCGTCTCTCTAGTGTTGTGCAACAAGAGCATTTTTGTGGATTCCACATTTTGGCTCATCCTTGGTTGCCCAACCCCACGTATCTTTTTGCGTGTGTGTTTCCGTGTACCTTATATGCTTGGTCTACTTGTTACATTGCATCTCGCGAATCTTTTCCAACATTATTGAAGGTCACTTACAATTGCATCAAATTTTGTGCCACCATCCTAACCAAGCTCCACCATAAGCTTTTACTTGTGTAGGTGTGAGATACCGACAAGAGCTAGTACCAACTGTGCTATTTCCTTGTCCTACATTGGAGTGATCATCGATCCACTCTCAACTTCGGTCAAGGTACACTTGGTATTCGTTCTTCTCTTTCTACCACTCACATTTGTCCTGGAATGATGGATAGGCCAAGTACTTCTACCAACCCACTCTTCATAGAGCAAGATGACGACATGAACTCCTTCGTCACCAAGAGTCACCTCTTTGGTGCACAACGTGCTTTGTATCAAGAGCAACAAGCCATGAGTGAACGCATCGACAACCTCGCCGCCGACTTGCGACTCTCCGAGCAACGTACAAGGGACTACTTCGACCACAAGCTCGATGATCACAAGCAAGAGAATGACGCAAGAATGGACGAGATTTGCGCTTTGTTGCTCAACCGCTCTTCGTCCACTTCAAGAAGGAGCCGTTCAAGCCGACAATCCGACTTCACCCTCTCCGGCTCAAGTACACCGACATCCAACACTCTTCACCATGCCGCGCGCAACGAGCATCAAGCGAGCCTCAATCCTCTACGCGACACTGACTCTCAAGAGCGCCGACAATGCCAAACTCAAGAGGCCTTTGCGCTAGCACGCGAATGGCATAGACAACGCCAACATGAAGAGGAAGAGCGAGCGCGTCTACACCAAGCTGAACAAGATGTCGAGCCACAACGACAAGACGAACAACTCCGTGATGGTCAAGCACTTGTGCGGCAACAAGCTCTACGCGATTCAAGTCGAGCCGTAGCTGACCGAGGCTGACAAGCCCGTGAACAAGAGGAAGCATTTCGCGAAGAAATTCAAGAACAAAGATTTCAAGCTCGCGTGCATCGTCAAGTCCCTCAAGTTCCTCCTCGAGCTCGACAAGCTCCTCCACAAGCACGTCAAGAACAACAAGTTCCTCAAGATCACGAAGACAATGGAGATCCTCCACGACAAGAGCATCATGAGGTTGACAACCCTCCTCATCACGAGCGACACGAGCTTAACAACCATCAGCAATGTGGACGTCATCATCCTCGACCCCAACACAATGAAGAACAACGCTATGGAAAGCTCAAGTTCACCAGGCCCAAGTTCAACGGAAGCAACGATCCCGAAGAGAACCTTTCATGGGCATTGAAAGTCGATAAGATCTTCCGTTTGCACAACTACGAAGAAGAGAAGAAGATCGCGATGGCATCCCTTGAGTTCCAAGACTATGTCCTCATTTGGTGGGAACAAGTTATCGAGCGTCGAGAGGCAGGAGGTGAACCACCCATCACTACTTGGGCGCAAATGAAGGATGTCATGAGAGCACGCTTTGTGCCTACGTACTACAATAGCAACCCCCTCAAGAAACTCCAACTACTCAAGCAAGGACCCAAGAGCGTTGAAGAGTACTACAAGGAGATGGAGATTGCCATGATACGAGCCAATGTCACGGAAGATGAAGAGCAAACAATGGCACGTTTCTTGAATGGACTCAACCATCCTATCAAGAAGATCACCGACTTCCAACCATACACGAACCTCATCGAGCTAGTGCATCAAGCTACCAAAGCAGAACGCCAAGTGCAAGATGACTTCAAGTATGCCAAGTTCTCATCCAAGCCATACGGCTTCTCCAACAACCAAGCTTCAACAACTCCAACACCAACTACCAAGCCTTCTACTAGCACCATCGACAAGTCGAGTTCCAAGAAAGCTTCGTCAACTCCAAGTCATCCTCCTACCATGAACAACTTCAAGCCGAGAGCTTCATCATCATCAACTCCAACCGATGAGACCGTCAAGACGAGTTCCTTCAAGTGTTTCACTTGCGGAGGCCGAGGCCACAAGTCCTATGAGTGCACCAACAAGCGCACCATGATCCTCAATGACAACGGCACCTACGATTCCATGGGCGAAGAAGAAATGGACGCCATCGAGCAAGTCGCCATGCACCGGCAAGTGAACTATGACGAGGAACAAGTCTTTTGCGATGAAGATTCAAGTCCCGCCCTTGTGGTATCCAAGGTCTTTACTCTCCAACACCACCAAGAAGAAGACCAACGATGCCACATATTCCACACCAAGGCCGGCATTAATGGACGATCCGTCAAGGTCATCATCAATGGAGGAAGTTGTCATAATCTCGCAAGTGAAGAACTTTTCTCCAATCTCCAATTGCCCAAGACGAAGCATCCACATCCATACAAATTGCAATGGCTTAGCGACTCCGGCACCATCCAAGTCGAGCACCGAGTACAAGTGTCCTTCAAAATTGGCTCCTACGAAGACACCTTAGAGTGCGACGTCGTTCCAATGACTGTTTGCCATCTTCTCCTTGGAAGCCCATGGCAATTCGATAGAGGAGTCATCCACAACAGCCGAATGAACCACTACATCTTCAAGATGAAGGGCAAGGAGTATGTACTTCGTCCCATGTATCCAAGTCAAGTAATCGCCGACAAGCAAGCTACCCGTCGTGGAGATCATAGTGAGAGAGCGAGCCACCAAAAAGAGAGTGAGAGCCACAAGTACAAATTGAGTGCCTCCACGATGAGCGAACAGAAGAACCTAGTTCTATTAGCCACCAAACGTGAGATAAGAGAAGTGTGTGAGAAACCATCTAGTGTGATACACTATGTCCTCTTGTGCAAGGACAACGCACCAAAAGCTAACACCTCTCACACTCTACCTTTAGTCTTGTCTTCTCTTTTGCAGGAATTTCAAGATGTTTTCCCCGATGAACTACCTCCGGGTCTACCTCCTCTACGAGGCATTGAGCACCGAATCGACCTCATCCCAGGAGCACCTCTTCCAAACAAAGCTCCATACCGCGTCAACCCCAAAGAAACCAAAGAAATACAAAGGCAAGTAAAGCATCTCATAGACCATGGACATGTGCGTGAAAGTTTGAGCCCTTGTGATGTCCCGGTCATTCTTGTGCCAAAACATGACGGTAGCTTTCGCATGTGCTCCGATTGTAGACCTATCAACGCTATCACCGTTCGCTATAGGTATCACATTCCACGCCTAGATGATATGCTTGATGAGCTTAGTGGTGCCACTATCTTTTCCAAAATTGATCTCAAGAGTGGTCACTATCAAATCCGCATACAAGAGGGTGATGAATGGAAAACCGCTTTCAAAACCAAGTTTGGTTTGTATGAGTGGTTTGTCATGCCTATGGGTCTATCGGAAGCACCGGGTACTTTTATGCGTCTTATGAATCATGTCTTTAGCCCTTACATTGGTATATTTGTTGTGGTCTACTTTGATGATATCCTTGTTTATAGCAAATCTCTTAGAGATCATGTCACCCATGTTCGAACCGTTCTGCAAACTCTTCGAAAAGAGCAACTCTATGCTAATATGGAGAACTACCTTTTTGTCGTTGACAACCTCGTTTTCTTGGGTTTTGTTGTTTCTTCTAAGGGTGTTCATGTTGACGAGTCCAAGATCAATGCTATTAAGATTTGGCCACAACCAACCAACTTGCATCAAGTGCGTAGTTTTCTTGGCCTTGTGGGTTTCTATCGTCGCTTTGTGAAGGATTTTAGCACCATTGCTTCACCTTTGCATGCTTTGAGCAAGAAGAATGCGCCTTTCGTTTCGGGACCATCCCAAGATACCGCATTCAATGAGCTTAAGAATTTGCTTACTCATGCTCCCGTGCTTGCATTACCAAATTTTGACAAGCCTTTTCAAATTCATTGTGATGCTAGTGGTAATGGCATAGGAGGTGTGTTAACGCAAGAGAAGCGCCCCATCACCTATTTTAGTGAGAACTTTCCGGCGCGCAACTCAATTACCCAATCTATGACAAAGAGCTATACGATGTAGTCCGGGTTTTGCATGAATGGGAACATTACCTTCATCCCCATGAGTTTATCATTCATACAAATCATGAGACTCTCAAGTATCTTAAGGGTCAAACCAAGTTGAACAAGCGTCATGCTAAATGGAGTGAATTTATTGAGTCTTTTCCTTATGTCATCATGTACATTAAGGGCAAAGAAAACATTGTAGCAGATGCTCTTTCCCGCATATGCATGCTTTTTAGCCAACTTGAGTTAGATGTCATTGGCTTCGAGCATATCAAAGACTTGTATGAGCATGATGCAACTTTTGCTACTCATTATGCCATGTGTTTGATACGCACTTCTCGGGAACGTTATTACATCAAGAATGGATATTTTATGAGAGCTAACAAACTTTGCATCCCCGAGTCTTCTTTTTGTTTGTTTCTTTTACAGGAATCTCATGGAGGAGGCTTCATGGGACATTTCGGACGCGACAAGACGTTCGCTACGCTCTCGAAGAACTACTTTTGGCCCAAGATGTTTCGTGATGTCAATCGCTTCACCAACCGATGCTCTACATGTCGCAAAGCTAAGTCCAAAGCTCAATCTCATGGCCTCTATATGCCTCTACCAATTCCATACCAACCATGGGAAGACATTAACATGGACTTTTTACTTGGTTTGCCTAGGACTCGAAATGGGAAAGATTCAATATTTTTCATTGTGGACCATTTCTCAAAAATGGCACATTTTATTCCTTGCAACAAGATAGACGATGCTTCACATGTAGCTAATCTCTTTTGTAGGGAAATATTGCGTCTACATGGAGTGCCAAAGACGATCGTCTCGGACCGCGACGTCAAGTTCCTAAGTTTCTTTTGGAAGACCCTATGCGCCAAGCTCGGAATCAAGCTACTCTTCTCCACAGCTTACCACCCTCAAAACGACGGTCAAACGGAGGTGACCAACCGTACACTCTCCGCTCTACTTAGAGTACTCATCAAGAAGAATATCAAGGAGTGGGAGGAGTGCCTACCTATCGCCGAGTTCGCCTACAACCGAGCAAGACACTCAACTATCGGCACGTCCCCCTTCGAGGTCGTCTACGGATTCAACCCATTGTCACCATTGGACATTCTTCCTCTACCACTCCAAGAACGCATCAATTTGGACACAAGTGCATGAGCGACACATCTCAAGAAGGTGCATGAAGATACAACAAACACCATCGAGCGCCAAGTCCAACGCCTTGTGGCCAAGCTCAACTTCAACAAGCAACCTATCGTCTTCAACATTGGTGAGCTCGTGTGGCTACACCTTCGCAAGGATCACTTTTCACAAGAACGCAAGTCCAAGCTTCGACCATGAGCGGATGGACCTTTCAAGGTGCTCGCACGATAGAATGGCAACGCTTACAAGATCGACCTCCCACGCGACAAGTACAACATGAGCGACATCTTCAACGTCAAAGATCTCTCTCCCTTCCATGGTGATGAAGAACTTGATCCGAGGACGGATCTTCCCCAAGGGAGGGGAGATGATGCAGAGCATCCCAAGGCCATCCCCATGGACCCAACTACATCTCCTTCGACACCTCTTGGACCTATGACACGAGCATGTGCAAGAGCTCTTGAAACCGAGGTGACATCTCGCATCTCACATTTCCACTTTGATGCACATGAGACGCGGCTACTACCTCATATGGACACTTTGTGCATTCTCAGGTATCATGGAGAAGCTAAGGAGCAAGGAGAAGAGGAAGAGGAAGATGGTCGGGAAGACGGAGACGAAGAAGAAGAGGAGACCAAAGTCTCCAGGCTCCGGACGACCGACGAACCCCGGACGTCCGACGACCTCCAGGCTCCGGACGTCCGACGCCACCCGGACGACCGACGGCCCTCGGACGACCGACCCCGATCGGACGTCCGACCGAAGACCACCCGAGAAGAATCTACAGACGTCCAACAGGCACCGGACGTCCGGACCCTCGCGAGCCTCCGGACGACCGGTGACCCCCGGACGTCCGACACCTGAGCACTGTTTCGAGTTGGGCCGCAGCCCATGTACCCCTTCGCCCCCTCTTTTGCACTAAGACTATAAATACTCCGCCCTGTACAACTTTCTAGGGTTAGTGTTGTGTTAGCTCATTTTTGAGATAGAGCTTCGCTCATCCATATCGTATCTACTCCTTGAGAGAGACCGCGGCCCCTCTTCGGAGAAGATCCACCTTGGATTCAAGACCGCTTTCTAAGGGAAGATCCCCCCGTGGATTCAAGACCTCCTCACGGAGAAGACCGGTTACCGTGTATCGTCCCTAGTTGATTGTGTACCGTGAATCATTCCATGTATCCGAGGATCTAGCACTATTGTGACTTGTTCTTGTTAGGTTGAGTGTTCCTCTTGTGTTTCCCCTTTGTGTTCTTCATGTTCTTCTCGAGATTCTGCTCCTTTCGTGAAAGATCGGGCGATAGGGTTCCTGCCCTACATCAACATCCAATTCAAGTTGAGTCACAATCATGCATATGCGGGAAAGAGCGTCCTCTACAACATTTTCTTTACCCTTGATGTACTGGATGACATAAGGAAAAGACTCAATAAATTCACTCCATTTAGCATGACGCTTGTTCAACTTGGCTTGTCTTAAGATACTTGAGAGTCTCAGGATCGGTATGAATGATAAACTTGTGGGGACGAAGGTAATGTTCCCATTCATGCAAGACTCACACTAAAGCATATAGCTCTTTGTCATAGATGGGATAATTGAGTTGCGCTCCGGAAAGTTTCTCACTAAAATAAGCTATGGGGCGCTTCTCTTGCGTTAACACACCTCCTATGCCATTACCACTAGCATCGCAATGAATCTCAAAAGGCTTGTCCAAGTTGGGTAAAGCAAGCACGGGAGCATGAGTAAGAAAATTCTTAAGCTCATTGAATTTGCTATCTTGGGATGGTCCCCAAACAAAAGGCGCATTCTTCTTGCTCAAAGCATGTAAAGGCGAAGCAATGGTGCTAAAATCCTTCACAAAGCGACGATAGAAACCCGCAAGGCCAAGAAAACTACGCACTTGATGCAAGTTGGTTGGTTGTGTCCAAGTCTCAATAGCATTGATCTTGGACTCATCAACATGAACACCCTTAGAGGAAACAATAAAACCCAACAAAATGAGCTTATCAACACCAAAAAGGCATTTTTTCCATATTAGCATAGAGGCGCTCTTTTCTAAGAGTTTGCAAAATGGTGCGTACATGGGTGACATGCTCTTTGAGAGATTTGCTAAACACAAGAACATCATCGAAGTAAACCACAACAAATATACCAATGTAAGGGCAAAAGACATGATTCATAAGGCGCATAAAAGTACCCGGTGCTTCCGAAAGACCCATAGGCATGACTAACCACTCATACAAGCCAAATTTGGTTTTGAAAGCGGTTTTCCATTCATCACCATCATGTATGAGGATTTGATAGTAACCACTCTTAAGATCAATTTTGGAAAAGAAAGTGGCACCGCTAAGCTCATCAAGCATATCATCTAGGTGTGGAATGGGATACCTATATCGAACGGTGACAGCATTGCTAGGTCCACAATCGGAGCACATGCGAAAACTACCGTCTCGTTTTGGCACAAGGATGACCGAAACGGCACAAGGGCTCAAACTTTCACGCACATGTCCATGGTCTATGAGATGCTTTACTTGCCTTTGTATTTCTTTGGTTTCTTTGGGGTTGACGCGATATGGAGCTTTGTTTGGAAGAGGTGCTCTTGGGATGAGGTCGATTCGGTGCTCAATGCCTCGTAGAGGAGGTAGACCCGGAGGTAGTTCATCAGGGAAAACATCTTGAAATTCCTGCAAAAGAGAAGACAAGACTAAAGGTAGAGTGTGAGAGGTGTTAGCTTTTGGTGCGTTGTCCTTGCACAAGAGGACATAGTGTATCACACTAGATGGTTTCTCACACACTTCTCTTATCTCACATTTGGTGGCTAATAGAACTAGGTTCTTCTGTTCGCTCATCGTGGAGGCACTCAATTTGGACTTGTGGCTCTCACTCTCTTTTTGGTGGCTCACTCTCTCACTATGATCTCCACAATGGGTGGCTTGCTTGTCGGCGATCACTTGACTTGGCGACATTGGACGGAGGACACACTCCTTGCCCTTCATCTTGAAGATGTAGTGGTTTGTGCAGCCATTGTGGATGAATCCTCTATCAAATTTCCATGGGAATCCAAGGAGAAGATGGCAAACGGTCATTGGAACAACGTCGCACTCCAAGGTGTCTTCGTAGGCGCCAATTTTGAAGGAGACTTGTACTCGGTGCTCGACTTGGATGGTGCCGGAGTCGCTAATCCATTGCACTTTGTATGGATGTGGATGCTTCGTCTTGGGCAATTGGAGCTTGGAGCAAAGTTCTTCACTTGCGAGATTATGACAACTCCCTCCATCGATTATGACCTTGACGGATCATCCATTGATGCCGGCCTTGGTGTGGAATATGTGGCATCTTTGGTCTTCTTCTTGGTGATGTTGGAGGGTCAAGACTTTGGAGACAACAAGTGTGGGACTTTAGTCTTCGTCGCAAAAGACTTGCTCCTCTTCATCGTTAACTTGCTGGTGCATGGCGACTTGCTCGATGGCGTCCATTTCTTCTTCACTCATTGAGTCATAAGTGCCATTGTCTTTGAGGATCATGATCCGCTTGTTGGTGCACTCATAGGACTTGTGGCCTCGGCCTCCGCAAGTGAAACACTTGAAGGAACTCGTCTTGATGGTCTCATCTGTTGGAGTTGATGATGATGAAGCTTTCGGCTTGAAGTTGCTCATAGTAGGATGACTTGTAGTTGACGATGCTTTCTGGGAACTCGGCTTGTCGATGTTGGTAGTAGAAGGCTTTGTAGTCGGTGTTGGAGTCGCTGAAGCTTGGTTGTTGGAGAAACCGTAGGACTTGGATAAGAACTTGGCATTCTTGAAATCATGTTGCACTTGGCGTTCCGCTTTGGTAGCTTGGTGGACTAGCTCGACGAGATTTGAGTATGGTTGGAAGTCGGCGATCTTATTGATGGGATGATTGAGTCCATTCAAGAAACATGCCATTGTTTGCTCATCATCTTCCGTGACATTGGCTCTTATCATTGCAATCTTCATCTCCTTGTAGTACTCTTCAACGCTCTTGGTTCCTTGCTTGAGTTGTTGGAGTTTCTTGAAGAGGTCGCGGTTGTAGTAGGTAGGTATGAAGCGTGCTCTCATGACATCCTTCATTTGTGCCCAAGTGGTGTTGGGTGGTTCCCCTCTTGCCTCACGGAGCTCAATGACTTGTTCCCACCAAATGAGGACATAGTCTTGGAACTCAAGGGATGCCATTGCGATCTGCTTATCTTCTTCATAATTGTGCAAACGGAAGATCTTGTCAACTTTCAATGTCCATGAAAGGTACTCTTCAGGATCATTGCTTCCATTCAACTTGGGCATGGTGAACTTGAGTTAGCCATAGATTTGCTCTTCATTGTGTTGGGGTCGGGGATGATGACGCCCATGTTGTTGATGATTGTTCAACTCGTGGTGCTCTTGTCGCGGCGGGTTGTCATCCTCATGTTGCTCTTGTCATGGAGGATCTCCATTGTCTTCATGCTCTGGATTGACTTGTTGTTCTTGGCGAGCTTGTGGATGAGCTTGTCGAGCTCGAGGAGGAACTTGACGATGCACGCGAGCTTGAAATCTTCGTTCTTGAATTTCTTCGTAAAGTGCTTCCTCTTGTTCACGGGCTTGTCGGCCACGGTCGGCTACGGCTCGACTTGAATCGCGTAGAGATTGTTGCGCCACAAGTGCTTGAGCATCATGGAGTTGTTGTTCTTGACATTGTGCCTCGACATCTTGAGCATTTTGGTGTAGACGCGCTCGCTCTTCCTCTTCATGTTGGCGTTTTCGTTGCCATTCTTGTGCTAGAGAAAAGGCCTCTTGTATTTGACGTTGTCGGTGCTCTTGCGAGTTGGTGTCGCATAGAGGATAGAGGCTTGCTTGACACTCATTGTGCGCGGCACGGCGAAGAGTGTTCGATGTCAGTGTACTTGAGTCGGAGAGGGTGAAGTCAGAGTGGCGGCTTGAATGGCTCCTTCTTGAAGTGGAAGAAGAGCGGTTGAGCAACAAAGTGCGAATCTCGACCATCCTTGCGTCATTCTCTTGCTTGTGATCATCGAGCTTGTGGTCGAAGTAGTCCCTTGTACATCGCTCGTAAAGTCGCAAGTCAGTGGCAAGGTTGTCGATGCGTTCACTCTGGCTTGTTGCTCTTGATGCAAAGCACGTTGTGCACCAAAGAGGTGACTCTTGGTGACGAAGGAGTTCATGTCGTCGTCTTGCTCCATGAAGAGTGGGTTGGCAGAAGTACTTGGCCTATCCATCATTCCAAGACAAATGTGAGTGGTAGAAAGAGAAGAACGAATACCAAATGTACCTTGACCGAAGTTGAAAGTGGATCGGGGATCACTCCAATGCAGGGCAAGGAAATAGCACAATTGGTACAAGCTCTTGTCAGTTTCTCACACCTACACAAGTAAAAGATTTTGGCGGAGCTTGGTTAGGATGGTGGCACAAAATATGATGCAATTATAAGTGAGCTTCAATAATGTTGGAAAAGATTCGCAAGATTCAATGTAACAAGTAGACCAAGCATAAGGTACACGGAAACACACCCGCAAAAAGATAAGTGGGGTCGTGCAACCAAGGGTGAGCCAAAATGTGGAATCCACAAAAATGCACTTTTTGCACAACACTAGAGAGACGCTAGCACGATTGCACAATAGGTGGATACAAGAACTTGTGCACAACCTACTTAGCAAAAATGCAACGACTTCTATCCCATGTATGCTCTATGCAAGGTGTTGATATGATATGATCCACGATGATCAAGTATGACAATCTTAATGTTGTATGATGCTATGGTTCTTTCTTAAAATCTCTTTGCTTATCTTTCCTCTTTGCTTAAAAGCTTGTTTGGCTCTATGATGTTGGATCTCTTTTCGTATGCGATGCTTGACAAACCAAGATAGCAATTGTGTATGCGATGACTACTTTGTGACACAAGAGATGATACCAATATATGCAACAATGATGTATATATGCTATGGGAAGTATGATCACTAATGTGCACAAGTCTCGTTGCTGGCAATACTCAATGGCTAGTCTCAAATGGTAAGCAACGCAAAGGAGTAAGGCTATAATGGCTATCAATGTAATGGCAAGAGTGATATGTCCAATACCAAGATGAGGCTACCGGTCTTGCTTCCGGTATGGTGTCAAAATGGTGGCACGAATACCAAGGTGTAGTTGAGGTGGTCGTTATTGATGACGATGTAGGACGGTGGTGATGATGTAGGACGCGTCCGTGGCGAAGATGAGCGGCGGTGATCTCGATGTCGAACCTTACCTAGATAGACGAAACACAAAAGGATACGATACCGCAACTCAAATTCTCAAACCTCAAAGTAGAAAATGTGTCGGAGTGCGAAACGGTCCAAAATGGTTGGTCTATGCGGAAGTGGTGGAGGTATGCAGAAGTATATGTGGTATATGGTGGGCACCGGAACAAAATTTGGTGAAAAATGGACGGAAAACAGGGCGGTGGATGGAGATGTTGCTGCTAGGGGTCGAAAGTCAGGGTGGAAGGTCGGATGTCCGGGCTCTGGATCCGGGGACGAACAAGATGAACACCGCGTGGAGAGGTCAATCCAGGTGAAATTCGGAGGAATTTGTGGATGGAAATTGGGGGGAAATGGATGGGAAGCTAGATCCACTCAAAACAAAGCAAATCCATGGATCCAAACCAACAAAATCTGAACACACCAACAATTCACAGAAAAATTTGGGGCTATTTTTGTGGGGCTATTTTCGAATTTAGGACGGAATCAACAAAATTAGGCTAGAAAACACAACAGGGAGGCTCCGAAATCGTGATCAACGTGGCTCATGATACCAAGATGATGTAGGGTAGAACCCTAATCGGCCGATCTTTCACGAAAGGAGCGGAATCCCGCGAAGAACACGAAGAACACAATGGCGAAACACAATAGGAACACTCAAACTAACAAGAACAAGTCACAAAGGTGCTAGATCCTCGGATACATAAGAGAAGATACATGATCCACGGACAACTAGGGACGATACACGTTAACCGGTCTTCTCTGTGAGGAGGTCTTGATGTTCTTCCCTAGAGAGGGGTCTTGAATCCGCTTGGGCGATCTTCTCCGTAGGAGGCTCGAATCTCCGAGGAGAAGGTAACCAAGTGGATGAGCAAACCTCTCACACGAAATATGCGCTATTCCTTTGCTAACCCTAGAAAGCCGGGCGAGATGGAGTATATATAGTCTAGGGGGAGAAGGGATACACGGGCGTGTGCCCTTCACTGTGCGCAAACAGGGGAGGCCGGATGTCCGGGCTGGTCGGGCCAGATGTCCGGGCATTCAGGCGATGCCGGATGTCCGGGTTGGGGAGGCCAGATGTCCGGGCTGAAGTGGTGGCATTTTTTGCTCTCGGGTTTAGAGGGGCCGGATGTCCGGGGGCTCGGGAGAGGCCGGATGTCTGGGCTGTCGAGGCCGGATGTCCGGGGCCTGTAGCTTCTAGCGGCTGTGCTGCTGTAGTGGATGACGCTCCAGGGGCCGGATGTCCGGGGTCTTGGCCGGATGTCCGGGGCCTTGGAGATGTTCCTGGATCCTTCCGGTGGTTCTCCTCATCCGTGGGCTTCGGGACTTGTACATCTTCATGCGCATCTTTGAGAGGGTCCTCTTGGTGCCTAATCATGCACAACACCACGGACTTAGGTAGTAGCCATGTCTCATGCATAGAAAGTGGAAGTTCGGAGAGGAGTGAGTTCACCTTATCTTCGATAGCCTTGGCTCGGGCTCGTGTCATTAGTCCAAGTGGTGTTTTTGGAGGTGTAGGTGCGTCCATGGGGATGATCTTGGGATGCTCCGTATCAGTAGGGCCCTTGCGCCTCACGTCCTTGGCCTGGACCTTCTTGTCTTCAGGATCGGCCTCCGGGAGCTCTAGGAGGGAGAGGCGACCTTCCAATGCCCTCGTGCGTGTGGTTTCCATGTTGAACATCTCCAGAGCCGAGAACAATTCTTCATGTATGGCGAGCTCTTCCTTCATCTTGACGTCCCAGACAACGTCGGTGAATGCCAAAATGATGGCCTCGTCCGACACCTTAGGGATCTTGAGGCAAACATTGGTGAAGCGTTGTATGTATTTGTGCAAGGTTTTGCCTGGCTGCTGCTTGATGCGCAGCAGGTCGCCTGCCGCAGGAGCGCGGCAAGCGAGTGCCTTGGAAGTTGAAAATGAAACGCTCGCGGAGCTCGTCCCAGGAAGAAATCGACCACACCGGAAGGTTCAGGAGCCAAGAGCACGCGCCATACTTGAGTGCCATGGGAGACTAGTTCGCCATGACCTTCTCGTTGCCATTCGCTGCCTCGATACTCAGCTCGTAGAGCTGGAGGAACTCAGCAGGGTTGGGGTGCCATCGTAGCACGGAGGAAGATCCATCTTGAACTTGTCGGGCCAGAGGATGTGGCCCAGCTTCCGGAGTGAAAGCACGGCATCCTGCCGCACTCACAGGGGCCAGCCACAGGTGGGGAGCCTGATCTTGAAGCCCGTGTGCCACCGCCTCTGGCGGCACGCGGTCTTGACGTGGTGGAGCTGGAAGCGTACGCGCTTCTCCTTGGGGCCGCTGCACCACCTGGCAGCTTTCTTCATCGCGCACCGACACCGTGTGTGGCGGGTCGTGCTGGGGAGCCTCACGCCTTGGCTCAAGCTCCACGCCATGTAGAGGAGGAGGAGGAGGCGTGCCATTAGCCACGTCACCCGCTAGGAACGACAGAGGACGAGGCAAACGGGACGGTGCAGGGGCCTCACCAGTGACATTGACGAGCTCGGCGATGCTCGCGAGCTAGTCGTCGTTGGCCGGGTGGTAGCACAAAAGCTTGCGCGCCATGAGCAGCACAGCCTGCGCATTCACCGGCCCGTGATGAGCATGAGAAGACGACATCGTGACCGAAGTGGGTGATGGAGTCGCGGTGCAGCCGTCGCGCTGCACGAATGGTGGCAGTGACGAGTCCTGCTATTCATGGGCAGCAGGGTCGGTGGCGGCATTGGCCACGGGTGAAGTAGTGCGGTGAGGGATGCCATTTCCTACGGGTGCTGTTTGGGCGATCCGAGCAGCCCGGCGCTCGGCGCGAACACGGCGGGCGTCAGCCATAGGAACGGCGGAACAACGGCTGAGCGAACGGTGGAAGAGAGGCTTTGGCACCCCCCTACCTGGTGTGCCAAATGTCAAATTCAGGGCTCTGTGGACCCAAGAAAGGTTCGAACTTTGGGGCATGTGCGAAGAACTCAACCTCTCCAGCCAGGTAGATCACCACCCCCATGGCCTAGCTCGATGAACAAGGAAGAAAATTGACACAACATTTTACCCAGGTTCGGGCCACCTTGCGGTGTAAGACCCTACTCTTGCTTTGTGGTGGATTGGACTCACGAGGGGCTGAGGATGAACTAGTACAAGGGAAGAGCAACCTCGCAAGGTCTGCTCTGGTTTGGGTGTGAGTTGATCCCCCTTCTCTGGGTGGTGGCTAACCAATATTTATAGTGGCCTCGGTCCTCTTCACCCAAAACAAAGGCGGGAAGGGATCCCATAGTGGCCAATTTGAAGGGAGACAAGTGGTACATCTTATCCTGACAAAAGGTGGTCTTCGCCTGCAAAGCCTCTGGTCGTGACACTGCGGTGGGCTCGGTGATGACATCTGTCCTGCTGTCTTGGCGGTCTTAATCTCATTGTATGGGAATGGAAACCTTTGGCTGATTGCTTGGGACCCTGCGCCTGTGCTTTCCTCCTTAGCACCAAAGAGGAAACCTACTCCTCTGCTCCCTCTAGCGCCCACCAGGCCTTGGTCATCATGGCTTGCATCACCTCTACCTCATGAGGTTAGCACCTGCATAGAAATCTCCGCTCCTCAGGAGCCAGCCCCGGGAGGCCGCTCCCTCCGAAGGTCTTGATGTCGCCGGCCTCGCAAGGCTTGGCCCCTCGTGAGAGTCTTGTCTTGATGGTTTTGTAGATGGGCCACACCATGCCGTAGATGGAGCCACACCATGGGCCGCAAGTAGGAAGTCTGGGTACCCTGGTTCATAGAACGCCGACAAACATGTCATAAAAAGGCAGGTTTGGAAGCATGGTATTTTTCTAAAGACAACTGTACAATAGTAATAGAAAATATCTAAATTACAGACAATGAATGCTACAGTGGAATAATAAGTAAATGTTCAGTAACACTTTACCACATTTGTTGGTATATAGTGGTTGCTATATCATCAAGCATGTACTGCATTCTAACAATACAAGGCACGTGCTACTGTTTGACATGTGATCTTACAATGGTATTATTATCCTTGATTTTCTTTCGGCAACTGCTATCTCATATTTGAAGTATCTAATTCAATGTTTATGGAGCATCAAGTGGCTGCGATGAGAAGAAAAGTGTGTATTTGTTGGACCAACAAGGCGTAGAAATCAACCTGGCGACAAAATTATTTGTATTTACCAATGCAGTAACATGTAGTATTGATACTTCCTGCTACCATACATACTGCACCGTGTTTTTCTAGAATTACTTATGTGTCATGTTGGAAACAATGGTGTTGGTGCCTTTACGTGCTTTATTGTTCATGTATAATGCCTTCACATATTTGTGCCAAGCTAACATTCAATATATTTCAAATAGACAGGCGCGGCAACGTGCACCATCGATGATCTAGTAACCGTTAGAGCCCAGCTATCTGGACAAATAAACATACTTACGAGCTCACCTCCTAGGTCGTTGATAAGCTCATTAATGGACTCGTTATTCCAAGCACGTCAAGGCATGCCGTGAAGGTAAGCTTTGTGAAAAAATCAAGTTCAGAGGGCACCGAGCCCCATCCTAGGTGCCGCGGATCAAAGCTCACCAGCGTGCCATCCCAGAACAAATGTCGGGAAGATTCAAACAAACGACTACACCCGACGAAGAAATCAGTCGGTGACGAACAAACTTCGTTGATCAAGTCACTTATTTGGATACCGTGCGCAATGCCAAGAGCTTTGACGAGGTCGTCCGGTGAGACGGGAGGGATGTCACCCTTGATGGTTAGCATTAGCACTTTGCCGGCAAACTAGTCATCAAGTGCCACCATGCCACTGTTAAGCGACATCACGTAGCACCCGAAGGTAGGACGGACATCAGGATCTCCCGCTCGGAGATCCGCGATGAGTACAGGGAGTATAGGAGGGGGATTTGGGGGACTAGAGGAGGAATCGAGATTCCAGACATGGGGGAGGGGCGGGAGATTGGGGATGAAAAGGTAGCATGAATTTCGAACACGCGGCGATACGCTCCCGGTGCGCAAGCGCATGAAAGCACTGGGGCCGCCCACATGTCGGCCTAAGAGTCCTTTTTCTTTCATTTTTTGAGCGCCCGACCTGACAGTCATAATTGACATGTTTGGCATTGCATTACTACCCAGCCCATATTCAACAATACCTCACATTGGCCCAAACAAGTGTACATCATTGGAAAGACACTGAGCTCAAATTATAACATGAAGAAGGATATATTATATATATACACTGAACACTAGAGAATTGTGATGCCCTCATTTAGCCCACCAATAGTTCTATACAATAAACAATTCAAAACAACGATATATACAACATTCAAACACTGACTAGTGACTACTGCAGACATAAACAGCAGGACCTAATAGTTCATAAGAAGTCTTGCTACACCACCAAAACACACCCATATGCAGTGCTCAGGCTCTTGTGATCCAGACGAGAATGACATTTTAAAGAGAGGCAACTCTTACATCATAAGAGTGACATAGACGAGGATGAAAAAATGAAAAGGAGTATGCATAACAAAAGAGAGAACTATCCGTCCAAAACAAGCAGCAAAGACAACAAGTCATTCAAAGATGGATGATCCTACACCATCATAATTTGCAGCCCCACTTCAGCCACCAGTGATTCGGAGACACCAAGACTCCACCCATTTGGAGGCTTGAACCACATCACTGCCTGTCGGAGTTGAGACATCCAAGGCTCAAAGTTAATCCAGATGCCTTTGTCATTCTCACCTTCATTTGGCTGTAGGTTGTATCATTTACAATCAGGGGACTTTGCTCCCGAAGTCCTAGGGCTCGCCGTGTAGACATAACTTTCCGTAGCAAACAGAGGCTCTCTGCAACCAAGGTCGTTCCCAATGGTGATCTCCTGGTTAATTGCATAATTGAGTCAGAGAAACAGAGAGTGTAACCGAGGCTGTTTACCCGCCTCCAACTCAAAGATCATGAAGGCCCCAACAAGCTAGTATCCTACTCATACACATAATAACCACTCTCCAGATACTCATGTATTTCCCAGTGCTTGTACATAATGGGGGTTTTGCAATATAACTTTGTTGGCTCATGTGTGCAAATGATCATCAGTCTTTTGTCGTTGCCTGATTAAGCGTGGAGCTAGTTGTGCTTCCCTATTTTTGGCAAAGGTGGTGTCATTACAAAGGGCAGTAACCGTAGGGACACTGCATCATATCTGCAAAGGAGTTTTGGCTAATTGAGGTCGGATTGAAGTCAAGAGGCATCCTGGAAACCCCCGTATCATGGTGAGCTCATCTCAGACAACAAAGGTCGCTTCAATAATGACCGCCTGTAGTTCCATCGAGCATGCAACTAGTTGCACGACGCTCAACATATCCATAAACGAAAAATAGAGTATGAAGATGTCACTGGGGAGATTACTCCAGTTGCGCCTCATGTGGAGAAGAAGAAGAAGAACTGTCTCAGTAGACATCACAACTTGTCCATGGAAGTTGAACTACGGCGGCCATCATGTTTCTACCACTGCCACACGCGATTCCCATGATGCCGCACCAACCCACGGCACCACGCCCCCTGGCATGCGTCTCACCCATCTTGGCCCCACTACTCCTCTGCCATTGTGTGCATGACATGTGGGCCAGCTGAACTGCAGCGACCATCAAGTTCCTACCACGACCACGCGCGATTCCCACAACGCTGCTCGCACCCATGACACCACACGTCCCCCGACTTATGCCTCACCCCTCTCGGTTCCACTGCCCCTCTGCCTTTGGGAGAATGACATGTGGGCCAGCCACCTATAGGTTCCACATGACATTCACTCAAAGGCGTGCACTAAGCCACTGAAGCTCGGTCCCGTGGGCCCCGAGAGGGAGATGTAACTCATGCGCCAGGTCTTGTGGTGCTCCTGCTATATGAACTCATGCCAAACTCGAAATTTGTTTCTCACAACTACCAATGTCTCAGCATGTGCATTGCATTGGATACAAAGTAGTAGAATAATACTTGTTCACGAAGTTGAAATATAAACACTCTAGTTTTGATATACATATATGAGTAAAAATAAATTATGCTTCACTCAAGACATATTCCGCAGGCTATTTTGATGAGGTCAGGGGTGGGTTTTGCTGGTTTCAAGATAATAATAGATTTTTAAAACATTGGAGCAGATTGTTTTCTAACATTTTGTAGTGTGGCACGACATCTGGTGCACCTAAGTGTCTGAAATAAAAGTGGAGTGCACTATTAGTTATTTACATGCTCCCATTTAGTGGAGTGCCCTCTAAACACATTATCTATTTATTTTTCAGTAGCCTTTCCTAGCCATGCAACCATGCCACATAAGCTAGTCATGCATGCAATCCATAAATTGCAATATACTAGCGTTACTCTAGAGCATGCAATGCCGCCACATCATCTATTTATGCATGTTAGTCATTGGTTTTTTTTGCATTAGTCTTGATCCTTCATTGTTTGGTAGAGATATGATTAATCCAAATACTAATGTTCCATAAAATTAAACTCCAATGGTCCATCGAAGTTGAGCCAGAGGGTGTATGACGGGGGCGGTGGAGGCGTCTTCATAAGAGGAGGAGAGCTCAAAGGATAAATTTACACGTCCGCCACCACCTACATATCAGTGTGGGACTCCTCGAGCACCAACTGGAGCTCACACTCCTCCAAGGAGCGGCGGGGTCATGGGATTTTCCTAAAGCACGATGGGCACCATGCAATACACCTCATAGTCGGGGCATGGTGCTCACGTCCCGACTTCTGGGGTACCATCTGGAGCACGCGCTCAACCACCTCGTGAGCCACGAGGATGCCATGCTCACGACCATGCCGTTGGAGCACACACTCGTCCGCCTGAGCGGCGAGCATGTGATGTTCGTGGGTATGTTGCCAGAGCACGTGCTCCTCCACATCAAGAGTGGTGACGACGCGATGTTTGCGGTCATGCTCTCATCTAGGTCGGGAGCAGTGATGATACGATGCTTGCGGCCATGCTGCTGGAGAATGCACTCGTCCACATTGTCAGCGACGAGAATGTGATATTCGCAGGCATGCTCCCAAAGCACACGCTCGTCCACATCGAGAGTGGCAACTATGCAATGTTCGTGGGAGTGCTATCGTCCACGTAGAGAGCGATGATGATGCGATGCTCGCGGGCATGCTGCTGGGGAACATGCTCATCCACATTGTAACTGGTGAGGACGTGATGCACCTCCTCGTGACCGACCAGGGCGTGCTGCTAGAGCACAGCTACCCCTCGTGGCTAACGAGGGCGAACCACTAGATCACACAATCCTCTGTATGGCCAATCAGCGCATGCTACTCACTGCCGTCGAGGGCGTGATCCACCTCGGCAATGTCGGAGACTCCGTCCTATTCCCAGGCCGCTGCGCCATCCACTTCGGCAATGACTGCATACTCCGCTTGGTGTTGTGTCCGTATGGGATCTTTGAGCTATGGTAGCAGTGGTGCGGGGTGACTGTAGGATCAAAAGTAGGTCTAGAGGGGGTGATTACACTACTTGACCAAATAAATGTCGGCGTTCTAGGAATGTGGCTGCCCAGACTTGCCTGCCTGTGGCCCAGGGCATGGCTCATCCAACGGCTGGGTACGACCCATCTTCATCAGCAAACACTCAAGACCCTAGCGAGGCGGACGCCACAAGACCTCCTCAGGGGCAACCTCACTAGGCTGGCTCACGAGGAGCGAAGAGATCAAGGCGAGGGGCACCTCGCGATGTTTCCGTGATGTGAGCCATGACAACCAAGGCCAGGGGCCGCCAGTGGGCGCGGAGTACTCGTTGCCTCTTTGGTGCTAAAGGGGCAAGCACATGCGAGGAGTCCTGAGGCATTACGCAAATGTTTCCATATCGGTGCAACGAGACCAAGACCAGCAGGACGGCAGGATGGAGGTCACCACGGAGCCCATGACGGTGTCATCACCAGAGCCTTTGGCAGGCGAAGACCACCTTTTGTCAGGATAACTTGTACTAGTTGTCCCCCTTCAAATTGGCTGTTGGGGGATCCCTTCCCGCCTAATATTTGGGAAGAGGACCCGAGCCTCTATGAATAGGACTAGCCACCACCATGGCGGGGAAAACAGATCGGGAATGGATCTTGGACGGATCATTCAGATCATCCCCAACCATACAAGTTCATCGAGCTCGAGAACGCCTCTCCTCAGGAGGTTGTTCTTCCCTCGTACTTGTTCATCCCCAGCCTACAAGGCAATCCACCTCAGCAATCTGGAGTAGGGTATTACACCACATCGGTGGCCCTAACTAGTATAAACTCTTGTTCCCTTGTTCCGTGGGTTCGGCGAGCTAGGCTTTGAGATCGTGGTGAGTGTGTGAGCTAGGGGGAGAGAGATCTTTGTGCGCACCCTAGAGTTCGAACCTCAAGGATTTTTGCGGAACCCATAATCCGACAATAAACATCTAGACTTTTCCCAATTTTATGTCTTGGCAGATTTTAGCAACTTAGCACAAGTGAAGCAATAAACCTACACATGCAATTCTAAGAGTGTAGCATCGGAAAGAAAAACATTGCATATGAAGGTAAAGGGAAGGGTTTGAGGAAGGCAAATGCAATGTAGACACGGAGATTTTTGGCATGGTTCCGATAGGTGGTGCTATCGTACGTCCACATTGATGGAGACTTCAACCCATGAAGGGTAACGGTTGCACGAGTCCACCGAGGGCTCCACCCACGAAGAGTCCACAAAGAAGCAACTTTGTCTATCCCACCATGGCCATCACCCACAAAGGACTTGCCTCACTTGGGTAGATCTTCAAGAAGTAGGCGATCTCCTTGCCCTTACAAACTCCTTGGTTCAACTCCACAATCTTGCCGGAGGCTCCCAAGTGACACCTAACCAATCTAGGAGACACCACTCTCCAAAAGGTAATAGATGGTCTGATGATGATGAACTCCTTGCTCTTGCGCTTCAAATGATAGGCTCCCCAACACTCAGCTCTCTCTCATAGATTTGGCTATGGTGGAAATGATTTGAGTGGAAAGCAACTTGGGGAAGGCTAGACATAAAGATTCTTGTGGTTGGATTGGAATGTCTTGGTCTCAACCCATGAGTAGGTGGTTCTCTCTCAAAAAATGAGTAGTGGAAGTGTAGGCACATTCTTATGGCTCTCTCTTGAATAGAGAAGGGGGTGGAGGGGTATTTATAGCATCCACACAAAATCCAACCATTACACACATTTGACCCTACTCAGTCAGACCGAATAAAGAACTCGGTGAGACCGAGTTAGTTCAAAATGTGAACGTTAGGATTCTCGATGGGACCGATATAATCAACTCGATAGGACTGATGTGCTAGGGTTAGGGAAAAACCTCTTCTCGGTGTGACCGATTGCATGAACTCGGTGAGACCGATTTCAGCAATGAGCAAACAGAGAGTTGGTCAGTCAAACTCGGTGGGACCGATCACTCATTTCGGTAAGACCGAAACGTTACGAAGGGAAACAGAGAGTTTGCATTGCGAACTCAGGGGGACCGATTTCTCATTTCGGTAAGACCGAAATGTTACGAAGGGAAACATAGAGTTTGCATTGCCATCTCAGTGAGACCGAGATCCCAATCGTTGAGACCAAATTCATTAGGGCTTCTAGCAGTGGCTATGTCAAAAGAACTCGGTGGCGCCGGATAGATCAAATCAGTGGGGATGAGTTTGACTTTAGGTGTGGACATATTTGGAATTGAGAAAGTGGATGAGGGCTTTGGAGCATATCACTAAGTATTTTGAGCAAGTAGACCATTAAGCAACACCTCATCCCCTTTTATAGTATTGGATTTTCCTATGGACTCAATGTGATCTTGGATCACTAAAATAGAAAAGAAGAGTCTTGAGCTTTTGCCAATCCTTGTCCTTAGCATTTTGAGGGGTCCACATCTCTAGTCCATGTCAGGCCAATCATTGAACTTTCTGAAATATTTAACTTGAATGGATATTAGTTCAATGATCTATATGTTGTTATGAATTACCAAAACCACTCGGGGATTAGTTGCACTTTCAATCTCCCCCTTTTTGGTAATTGATGACAACATATACATCAAAGCTTCTACAAATGATAATATGAATGAAATACATCGTCGCTTTGGTAAGTATGTGATAAGCAAGATCCCCCCCTAAATTTGTGCATTATTTTAAAATTTTATTTTGAATGCAAATGGACAATCGATTAGGATCATGGGTCACTCTTCCATGTCACATACATCTTGGTGGAGAGTAATAAGATATCATCATTAAAGCACACATTAAAGCATAATATGATCAAATACATGACCACAAGAGTATCTCACACAAGCACAAATATAGTAGCAAGCAAACGATGAAATATCAGGTGGCAAGAGAAGCAACAAAAGGCAAAATGCTCTCTCTCTCTCTCTCTCGAAGCCTAATGATCCATACACTTTCTCCCCCTTTGGCAACGCGTTACCAAAAGGCTTGAAAATGCATAGTGCTATGCAGTACTCTAGGCATGATCTTCGGGAGCTCCTGAAGTGGTCTTTTGGCTGGTTGCTCTGGTGTGCGTAGATGGCGTGGAGAGGACAGCGTCTGCAAACACTTTTGAGATTTTGGCACTGGCTCTTCCTCCTCCTCATCATCACTGGTACGCATCGGTGCTATACACAAGGTTTTTAACCCCTTTCCGTGATGGCATTTGGAACCGTTGCCAAGTGAGTGTGGGTGATAGGGGAGTCCTTCCCACATGACCCAAAAACCGTCGGGGATAGGCCCTCCTAGCACACAGGCTGGGGCAAAATGAGCTCGTGTGTGATTGAGCGAGGCATCAAAACTCAATCGTTTCTGTTCGTATGTACATCCCACACGGTGAATCCCATAAAAACATTTACGTTCGTATGTATATCACACACAGTCAATCGAAGGAATATGTTTCCGTTCTTATGTACATCCCACATAGTCCATTCAGGGAAAATGTTTCCGTTTGTATGTACATCCCACACAGATTTATGTATAGGCTCGTGTGTGATAGGTGTAAATATCACACACACACTCTGCCTTGGTTAACCGTTTGCTTTTATCAACTACATCACACACGATTTGATGAAGAAAACTGTCTGGCATTGGGCTATCCATCACAAGCCCTTTTACTGCTTGAACCGTTTGCAAAGTTCCATGACACATTTAGCAGGTTTATTAGTTTATGATTAATAATTCCAGTATTACGCAAATTCACATTTCATATCGATCAGCTGTTTGCCAATTTCATATCATGCACATAAATATATTTTAACATCACAGTATGATAGCTACCTGAAAACAGCACAATACAGCATATAGCTAGTTCAATTTCATAAGAACAATATATTCATTTCCCTAATCAAGATCATGCAGGCTCATCTTATCCACCTCTGCTTTCAGTTAAGTAAGAACCAGTTTTGCATTGGCCAACTGGGAAAGTGCCTCCTCCTTTGCCAACACCATCTTAGCGAAGTCTGAATTAAAAAATCTGTGCTCATTCTCCACCTTCCTCTTTTTATCCCGCATCTTCAAATATTCTTCAGTGTTTACAAAACTTTCTCTAAGCCTAACTCTCTTCTCTTCCTCATACATGCTCCAGAGCTTTGCTAGGTACAACTTCAAAGACTGTGGCCACTCTTGATCAACCCACTCCAAGTAAGAACACTTCTGTTCATCCTATAATATTTAAAACTAGATCGGTAACAATTGTAGGGGAAATGGGTTTATAGCAACATAGAAAATCACCAATACTTATTTTGAAAAACTGATGAAATAGGTTAGTTATGACATATCTTCTCAAAAAGATCAATGTGCAAATGAATTAATTTCTACTGAGACAACAACCAAATTTTGAACCATCGGAAGCTATGATTAACTACAACAATGCTCCAAGTTCTTACTCATCTACTATAAATAAGAAATTGAACATTTTATGAGGAAAGTAAATATAACTGCAACATCATAGCGACAGTGTTTGGCTGACAACAAATTGATACTAACAGGTGTGTACATGCACAAATTTAGTAACGTAGAACCAATAGCACTAAGGCCGTCCACTATGTATACCAAAACCGGTGTATAGACAACTGTTGCTACATCTCGCACCAGTGCCCTGCACTGGTTAGCCAATGCAGCTGAAAAAAATCAGGGACCCAGACTCCAGAGCACCTAGTTGCTCTGATGCCCAGTTCCTTCGTGCCATAAAGATTTAGTACTTTGCTGCTTGGCTGCTCGGATGTGTGAACCAAAGTTGGCTGCACAAACTGCTAAAGCGGTGCCAAATAATTTTCTAATGGCACCGCTGATGAGATGGCAACATTTTTAGATACTAGGTACAAACTATGACACGGTCTTAGGATGCGTTTTGTTGAAGGTGTGGAACGGATGGGTTGGGACCGTGACAATGTGTGAATCACATCTGACTAATGATTTGTAACAACGAAAAGGGTCTAACGTTCTTTCCACGTGCCAGAAACTTCCTCCCGCTGTCCACAGGTTCAAACGCATCTAGCTTCACGCATGGAGATTAATGGTGACAACGACAGATAGATCTTCAGCCACCCCGCTCCATTCTTTGCAACTGATGGTCCTAGGGAGCTACAAGAGGAACAAATGACTCAAATCGACCGCCGGGTAAAAATCCTTCATTCCAAGTCATACCCCGAGAGAGAGAGAGAGAGAGAGAGAGAGAGAGAAGAGAGAGGAATACCAGGGTGGTTAAGGAGTGGTCGTCGGAGGAGGAACCACTCGAGAGGTCATTGAAGAAGACCATGGCGACCTCGACGGTAGGATGCGAGACGACAGGAGCGAGGAAGCAAGCAAGGAAGCAGATATATCTTAGGAAGGAAGGAAGGAAGGAGGAAATAGGGGAAATGTGACTTGTGGTCGGGGAGAAAAGGGGGTGGGGAAGGGGGGCAGGGTAGATATTTTGGCGGTAGGCCAAAAATTTCGAAACGTGGAGGGAACCTTCGCGTGCGGTGCCGCCGGACACCATTTACTTTGAACGATTCTGTGCATCGCAAACAATTCTTCTGCTTTACGCGCATTAGATGAGTTTGATAAGTCAAATTTTCATGGAAATTTCCCCGGGTACATCATTGCATAATTTAACATCGCTTACTAATATGGGCACACAAAAGAGCGTACAACACACTGACCACACTTACTGAATCGAGGAATTTTAGTAATTAAACAGAGCCAGTTGACCTAAACATTGCTCTAACAAAATACCAGCATTAAAAACAAAGCCTAAGTACGCACAATTTAACAAATCTGCTACCGTGCCGGCCTATGCATCGCCGGTGTGAAATGACACGTCGATGACTTGTCCTGGCGAAATGCCACCATTGGTGGACTCCGCGCCCCCCTGCTGAAGTCGACCGCATCCTCGTCCTCGTCCTTGGCGCCATCCTCGGTGCTGCCCTCAAGGTTATAGTACTCGTAGTAGTGGCTGGGCTAGAGCTCGCGTAGGTACTCCACCGCCAATTCCTTGACGGATAGATTCTTCTCTACCCCGACCTCGGCCACGCGCAACTCCTCCTCCCGGTGCTCCTCGATCTCCGCCGCCTCCTGCATCTCCAGCTCCCGCTTGGCGATCTCATGAGGAAGCACGTGCTTCATGGCCACCGCCGCCTTTTCGTACGTGGGTTGCATGCTGGATTCCGAGGTGGCTTGGAATATGTTGGCATGTGCGTCCTTGATCTTCACATGGATGGCCTCGACCCAGGACAGGACGACATCGGCAACACGTACGATAGCTCAAGCGCTCTCGACATTTGTAGCCGTTGTCGCAGTAGCAGTTGCAACCGTCTCGGCAGATGCAGCTGCCCTGTCGGCTGCCGTAGACGCCCTCATGAAACCTTGCATGATGTAATGTCATGCCACCAAGATGATGTGGTAAATTTTTTGGCATGTTTGACACACACCCCTCACAAAACCAAAGCAACTCACTAGAAGGCTCGGGGTTCCAAGAGGGAACAATGCATGTTTGATGACGAACAAGAGATAGCTTCCCCTTATGAACTTCAATTTTTTTTCTACATTTAACATGCACTAATACAACTGTCATGTGAAAATTTGGAAAATTCCAGGGGCCATTTGACCTTTTAAACATATTTAAGTGATTTTCTAGCCATTTAATGACCGTAATTCAAATTTGAACTACATGTACATGCAACAACTAACCATAACGGTTTGAAATATCATTTGTGTTGAGTTAATTCCATGTGTAGTAAATTAGAAGGAATTTTCAAACATATTGGTCTTACGGCATGGACACATGCATGGAGTGCGATGGCATTTTAATTCCAAAAAATTAAAAAAGTGATTAGAAAAACATGAAACTTTGCTTGATGTAATGTCATGCCACCAAGATGATGTGGTAACAAAGTTGGCATGTTTGATGAAATTTGGACACACACCCCTCACAAACCAGAGCAACTCACTAGAAGGCTCGTGGTTCCGAGAGGGAACAATGCATGTTTAATGACAAATGGGAGATAGCTCCCTCTTATGACCTTCAATTTTTTTCTACGTTTCACGTGCACTACTGCAACTGTCATGTGAAAATTTGGAAAATTCTAGGGGTCATTTGACCTTTTAAAGACTTTTAAGTATAGCCATTTAATGATCGTAATTCAAATTCGAACTACATGTACATGAAATGGCTAACCATAACAGTTTGAAAAATCATATTTCTGTGTACTTGTGTGCAAGTTAAAAAATCATCAAACGATGTAAATATCTGGTGTTCAAAAAAGAAAATGTAAAGATCTCGCAAGAAAACCGCCCCCCACACCATTGGAACTCTATTTCACGGCTCGAGGTTTTGTAGGTGAGTGGCAGGGGTTATTAATCAGACACGGTTCTGTATTGCAAACCGGTAGATATTAAGTTCACACACGGATTTTGCTGCGGGAATCGTGTGTAATTCAAACTATAGTCCTCGTAAATTTCGGCGACCGGCGTGTGTGTTGTTCCCGTCGATCTAGATTCGGGCTGCCAATAAATACTACCTTGCTCATGTCGTCCTGCCTGCATTCTCATCTACATCCTCCCCTCGCTCGCCCTCTCTCTCTCAAATCTCTACCATGGCGCCGCCGGTCTGCCCACACGCCAACGAGGAGTCGCCGCCCCCCGAGGATGCTCACTCGAAGAGCAGCAATGAGGACCCCTACGCGTCGTTGGACGAGGTTTCGCCGGACACCCGAACTTTGGATTGGTTTTGGCGATAGTACAATCTTTGTCTGTGGAAGTCGCTGCCACCGACTGAGAAAGCCAGGCGAGTGGCGTTCAAGAAGGAGATGACAGAGGCGGAAGCTAGGTACCAGGCGGCCTATGAAGCCCGAGATGCCACATGGAAAAGGAGGTGGTGGAGCTTTGGGGGCGGGTGTGTCGGGGAAACTGAATCCACAAACACCTATGGGGCCGGCGGACCGAGCCCCTTTCAGTTCGGCGGGGGGCGGAGATCGCACGAAGAGCAGATCGAGGCGAAGCACACGAGCAGTTTACCCAGCTTCGGAGCTCTCCAGAGAGATAACACTCCTACTGCTGCTTGTTTGATTATCTTGTGTTCTTGCTCGCGAGAGCTAAGTGTTTTCTGGCTTACGAATGACTCGAACCTCGCGAACCCCCTCTACGTTGCGCATGGGCCTCCTTTTATACGCTAAAGGGGTCACCGATAGGTGGCAACGCAGAGAAGGGTACAAATGTAAAAAGTGAGGTGGTTGGTACAGTTACTTGTATAGTGCACCCTACCTAACCCTGACGGCAGGGGACAAGGGCATTAAATGCCCGTCTGAGTCGCCCAAATAGTGCAGAAAAGGACCGTTAGGGGCGCCACCGTACGCCACGATGGCGATCTTGTCAGCTTCGCATGCCACTGTGCACCGCTGGCTGCACAGCCTCCCGCCACGCGTGCCTGGAGAGGCCCCCAGGGCGACATGTTGGTGGATGCGCTAGAGCGTGGGCACAGAGTGGCCGCCTGCAGCGGCAAGCGCCTTGCCACTGCTGTTATCTTGTCGGGTCCGGAAGCTTGTCGCTCACCGGGCCTCGAGGTACCTTGGTGGGCCTTCCCGGCAAGCTCCTCTTGCCGGGGCCTTGTTTCCTTGCCGGAGCGTGTGGCGCGTCGCGGCAAGTTCCTTGGAGTGCCTTGGTTGGCCTTCCCGGCAAGCTCCTCTTGCCGGGGCCTTGTCTCCTGAGCTTAAATACTTTGTTCTTGAATGGCTCCAAGGGAACCACGGAGGATCTTGGCGTTCGCCCGGCAAGCCTTGCCGCGGGGTGCTGCAACTGCCCGTGCACAAGTTCGGGGTACTAGGGTACCCCTATTCTAGTACACCGACAGGAGCCCCCGGGCCTGGGCCAGACACGGTGTCGAGCGCTGTTGGGCCAGGCCCAAGACAGGGCACGGGCACACGCGGACTGGGCCATGCCGAATCTCGCTCCGTATCCACCGCGCTCTCCCCTAACAGCACACGTTGAATGTGGCGTCGTGGGAGAGATCGTGGGTGGTTCTTTATTCGGAAGGGCGAAACGTCCGCCCCGTCCCTCTTTATAAGCAGAGGAAACAGGGGCAGTTCGTTCCCCCTCGCTGGTTGCTACTACTCCATCTTCATGAACCTCCGCCGCTCCTCCCCCCCTTCTTCTCGAAGCCGAGAGAGCAGTGCTCCGCCCCCCATTGCCACCAGCATCACCAACGCCGTCGACCTCCCCCACCACCTCCGCCATGGCTCCGAAAGCCGACAAGGCAAAGGGCGTGAAGTCGGTCGAGGCACAGCGGCTCGCGGCGCTGCGGAAGGAGCGGGCGATCTTCTCCCCCCAGCTCGGTGCGAAGGAGCTGAGGGAGTACTTCTACCTCTTTTGGGCGACGGAGATGCGTGCGCACCCACGCACGAGGGTACTCCCGGCTGCTGCTTCGGAACTGGCTCCAAACGGGTACCCATTCTTCACGTTGTTCTTCTATTGCGGGCTCTGCCCGCCCTTCTCGGAGTTCTTCTGCGATATCATGAACACCTACGGCTTCCACCTCCTTGATTTCACCCCCAACGCTGTTCTGACCATGGCAGTTTTCGCACATTTGTGCGAAAACTTTGTCGGAGTCCACCCCAATGTTGCCCTTTTCCGCCATTTCTTCATGCCTCGGGTAGAGAGAGGAGAGCCTCTTGCCAGAGGGATCTCCTGGATCTCGAGAGTCGGCAAGAAGGAGGCGTACTTGGAGGGTGAGCTCCGCAGCAAGTGGGAGGAGTGGAGAGCGGAGTGGTGCTGGATCGTCGAGGAGAATCTGCAGCCCTTCACCGCCGTGCGCCAAGCTCCAATAGTGCGCGGCAATGACTGGAGCAACGTGGCCCCGGAAGACGAGAGGCTGAAGATCGCCATTACTAGGATCCTTCGCCTCAGGCTTGCCGGGCTCACTGTAGGCGCTGTAGGCGCAGATTTCCTCCGCCGCCGCATCGCCCCCCTGCAGGAGAGGGGGAGGCCCGCCTGGGAATTCAAGAACTCGGCGGACATCATGAGGCTGCGGCCGGGCCTCAACTACAACTTCACCGTCATGGAGCTGGATGCAATGCTCCTGGAGTTGTTCAAACGTGATCCCCAGCACCCATTCACGTTGCCGAGGGGCGTCGTTCCATTGTGCAATAATTCCTCGCTTGACCGGATCCGCGCCATGATGCCGTTATGCGATTCACACGGAATCGTTCCAACTTGGCAAGAGCCTACGGATGACGTCGTGCAAGCATTCTTCGACAACTTGGAAGAAGTGCCGGTCCGCGCTGACGAGCAGAAGAGCCTCACCCGTGACACCACCGACGAGGAGCTGCAGCGCATCGCCACTAGGGCGGAAGAAGTTGCGGCCGCAGCTGTCGCGGGCGCGTTCGGGTTCACTGTGGAGGAGGCGGAGGCGGCAGAGGCGGCAAACCTCGCCGAGCGCGCGGAGTTCATTGGCGAGGAAGAGCCTGCCGGTTCTGAAGCTGAGCCGAGCGAGGCCGGCGAGGAAGAGCCCGAGCCTTCAGAAAGCTTGCCGCAGGCGGAGCCCCCGGCCCCGCCAAGAAGGCATCTTCGCAAGGCCGCGGACGTAGCGGGGCGGCAGCCGGGTCAACAGCCGCCGAGCCGCGCGACACGCTCTACCGTGGCAAGCAACGTTGCCGCGGGAGCGCCTCACGCAGCAGCGGCAACTGGAGCGGGATCTTCCCGGGCCACCGCTACCGCCCCCGCCAAGCGGGAAAGGGATCCTACTCCTCCGCCTCGCCGCACCGGAAGGGAGCCGGACTTCGATCTTTCCGCGCTCAGCTCTGACGAGGAGGAAGAAGAGTAAGTTTCTTTGGTGCTCTTGTAGTTCTTCAATCTTGCTGTTTTTATCTTGTATCTGACTTGCTTCAATATGGACCCCTTTCTTTTCAGGACGATGGCCCAGAGAGCGGCGAAGAGGGCCAAGGCCGCGGTGATTGTCATCGAAGATGACCCCACCATGTCAGCAGGGGGTGGGTCCGAGACCACCTTGATGGACCCGGCAACCACTCCTCAAAGCAGCCCCCAGCGCATCCCCCAGTGTAAGTTCATAGTTAGCTTTCTGTTGTCAGGCGCGCATGAGTGCTTTTTCCTTTGTTGATATCTTGCTTGTTGATTTGTGTAGGAGCAGAGCAGCCATATCAGGAACGCCCGGAAGCTGGTCCCGAAGTGCCATCTGCTTCGACTACGCCGCCAAGGGAGGAGTCCCCGGCAAGGGAGCGCTCTCCGGCAAGGGAGAACTCTCCGGCAAGGGGCAGCACCATCGATCCTGCAGTGGCCGAGACCGCAACTGCAGATCTTGGCACAGATAACTCACTTGTCCAAAAACTTTCCCTTGGGTTCTTCTTCTGATTTTCTTCTCTTGGATTTTTGATTGATTTTTCTCCCTTCTTCATTCTTTAGACCCATCTGCTGTTGAGCTAATGGAGACAAAGGGCGTCGGCGAGGAAGGGGCCGGTGCTGATGAGACCGCCGGCGAGGAGGCCGCCAAGGCTGCCGCCGCAGAAGCCGGCGAGGGGTCGGGCGATCGCACTGACGACCCTGAGGCCGCAGGAGCGCCAGGCGCTGCGCCGACCGCCGATCCCTCTGCCACTGCTGCGGGGCCGGGCTCCGAGGAGCCCCAGCCCGGCGCCTACTTGAAGGCCGGCGATGATATCTTCATCAAGCTACCCTGGGCATCGAGCTCCAGGGCGCCGGTCGAGGGGGAATCTTTCGATGAGGAGGTGCTCGCCTCCGCCGGACTGTCGTTGGTCGATGCGCCCAGCAGCAGCAGTGGCGAGCCTGAGGAGGAGCAGCTGCTGCGGAAGCTGCTGTCACTCTACCGCGCACGGCAAGCCAAGCTGGCTTCCCGGGAAGCGCTTGTCGTGAAGGAGGGAGTTGATATGGAGAAGCGCGCGGAGGAGCTCCGGGGCCACAATCAAGAAGCTCTCCGGTCCCTGGCACAGGAGCAGGAGCGACTCAACAAGGAGCGCACGGCCTTCCTTCTCGAGAAGGCCGAAGCTGAGGAGGAACAAAGGCTGGCCGCCGAGAAACAGTCCGTGCGAGAAGGAGAATTGGTGCAGCGGAAGGCCAACCTCGACAGCTATGAGGAGGAGTTCGCCGAGCGCGAGCAAGCACTTGGCGGGGCGCTCAAGGAAGCAAAGGACACTGCCGCAATCGCAGAGGCCGCCAAGAAAGAGCTGGAGGAGAAGGTGGCGCAGCTGGAGGCCAACATTGGGAAGAGCGGCGAGGAGCTTGCCGCGCTCAAGCGTGAACGTGAGAAGGATGCTGCCGCCCACGGTGAGCTGCAAGGTCTTCTCGCTGAGAGGGGCAAGGAGCTCAGTGCCGCCAAGGATTCCAATGCGGACCTGGAGTTGAAGCTGGCCACGCTGATGCAGACGCTGGAGGCCGCCAAGGAGCGGGAGAAGACCTTGTCAGAGAAGGTCAAAGCTGACAAGGCGCTGCTGGAGAGCATCGCAGTTACCCAGAACTCGTTCAGAGATACTGTGGAGCACTGGACCGAGGGTCTGGTGAATATTGCCGTAGTCATCGACGAGGAGCTGGCGCAGCTGGGGATGGAGGACTTTGGGTATCCCTCCGACGAGAATCTCCAACCCAGCGCCAAGCTCAGCCTGTTCTTCAAGGGCGTGGCGACGGCACTCCAGCGGCTCCGAGAGAGGATCCCAAAGCAGCTGGCCGACGAGTCACGCAAAATCTGCACCGTGGTTCTCCAGAAGGTGCTGATGAAGGTGGCCTTCCGCAATCCAGGCCTCAGCTTCACCAACGTCCTCAAGTCCTTGCCGCCAGACGCCGATCGGGACGCACTCAAGGCCCTTGTCGCACCCATTGTGGACAAGGTGAACGAGATCAACAGGGTTGAGGGCGATCGCGTAGACTAGGCCGCCCATTTCTTCTTTTCCCTTGTCGCAGCTAATCATGTTATGAAAACAGTCTGTTAGAGCTGCGACAAGTTATCTTGTAATATAACTTTATTTCTGTTATCAATTGCTATGTTATTTCCTCTACTAGATTCTTTCCTTTGTATGTTTTTACCCTACGCTTCTAGGGAACTTGTCGACGCAGGCGCCTGAGCCGCGAGCGCTGAGTGCGGAATGTCAGCAGCCTGCTGGCGGTGCTGCTTCCGACAAGAAACCTTGTCGCGACTAGATGCAGCACACTTAAGTTGTTGAGCGGACTCGAAACAAAGTAAGGGCGCAACTAGCCATGAGTTGGTTCCTCCGCGCACGGGTTTTCCATACAAAGCAGGGTCGTTCGAGGAAGATAACTCAAAAAATATAAAAACTGATTGCTCAAACTTTGGCAACTTAGCTTTTTTGTTGTTTGCTTCCCGGCAAGGCAAAACTTTGCTTGAACGACGCCTGGTCCATACCACAATCTTCTCCTTCCCCCCGGCAAACTTGTGTGCGAGGGAACCTTCTTTTCCTTTGTTGAGAAAGAAAAGATAGAAGAGAAAATAATGATATGGAGCCCTTCGGCTCGTTATTGCTTACCGGATGTAGGTGCTGCACAAAGTGTCAGATAACGCATGCAAGAAAGGAACTAATGCATGAAATGGACAAGTTGTGCGGATCACATGGGGTTTTACTTATGCACGGGATCTGCGCCCGGCTTTGTACAAAGGATTACATGCAACAGCGGCAAGACTTGTACAAAAGGTGGTTGCCGGAACGGATTCCGGCAACCGCGCTCTACGGGAAAAACTTACGAAGATGTTCTATGTTCCAGGAGTTGCTCACCGGAATGCCATCTTCGGTCTCAAGGCGGACAGCGCCGGGCCTTGTGACTCGTTTCACCCGATAAGGGCCTTCCCACTTCGGCGTCAACTTGTTGGAATTCTTGGCGGACTGAACGCGCCGAAGAACAAGGTCGCCTTCCTCGAAGCTTCTGGCTTTAACTTTGCGGCTATGGTAGCGGCGCAAAGCTTGCTGGTATCGAGCAGCTCGTACAGCAGCCTGAAGACGATCTTCCTCAAGGAGCAGCGCGTCATCTTGTCGCAGCTGTTCTTGCTCAAGCTCATCATAAGCGAGCACTCGAGGCGATCCGTATACGAGTTCCATGGGGAGAACTGCCTCTGCTCCATAGACTAGAGCGAAAGGCGTCTGGCCAGTGGCTCGATTTGGTGTCGTTCTGATCGACCAAAGAACCACCGACAGCTCCTCGATCCAGTTTCTTCCGCACTTGCGCAGCCTGTCGAAAGTTCTGGTCTTGAGCCCGCGCATCACTTCAGCATTTGCCCTCTCTGCTTGACCGTTGCTTCTCGGATGAGCAACAGAAGCGAAGCAGACCTTGGCGCCAAGGTCTTGGACGTACTGCATGAAGGTGCGGCTCGTGAATTGCGTGTCGTTGTCGGTGATGATCCTGTTAGGGATCCCGAAACGGCAAACAATTGACCTGAAGAACTTGACTGCTAACTGTGCTGTCACCTTCCTCACTGGCTGGACTTCCGGCCACTTTGTGAACTTGTCGATTGCGACGTACAAGTACTCAAAGCCCCCGACAGCTCGGGGAAAAGGGCCGAGGATATCGAGCCCCCAGACCGAAAATGGCCAGGATAAAGGGATCGTCTGGAGAGCTTGAGCTGGCTGGTGTATCTGTTTGGAGTGGAACTGGCATGCTTCACACTTGGTTACTTGTGCAGTTGCATCCTGGAGGGCTGTCGGCCAAAAGAAACCTTGCCGGAAAGCTTTGCCGGCAAGTGCTCTTGCGCCAATGTGGTGGCCACATATGCCTCCATGTATCTCTGCCAACAGCTTTTGTCCATCTTCCCGGCAAATACACTTCAATTTCACACCGTTGAGTCTTCTTCTGTACAGTATGCTATCGACAAACTGGTACATACTTGACTGCCGGGCTACTTTTTCCGCTTCTTCTTGCTCTTCGGGAAGTTCTCCTGTCTGAAGGAAATGGACAATCTGTTGTGCCCATGCTGGAGCTTGTGGCTCGACAACAAGGACTAAAGGCACATCTGCTGCTGCGGGAACATCCGCTTCTACGGCAAGGACTTGCGACCCTGCCGGAGCTTGATGTTCCCCGGCAAGCTTGCCGGAGCAAAACTTGTCGGGAGCGTCTGCTTCAACGGAACAAACCATAAGGCTTGCCGGAGCAGACTGCCCCTCAGCATCCTTGGTGTTGATCTTGGGGACTTTCTTGGCGGCGACTTTGGGGAGCTCTGCCAGAAAGTAGTCACTAGAAACCAACTTCCTCTTCTTGCTTTGTCCAGTTGATGGTGTTACGGATGGTTGAGTCAACTTGAGCACAAAGATCCCTGGTTCCACAGGTAACTTTAGTGCGGCGCACTTTGACAGGCCATCAGCAATGTCATTCTGAGCTCTTGGGATATGCTCCATCTGTAGGCCGTCAAAGTGCTCTTCTAGCTTCCTCACTTCATCAACATATGCTTCCATCAATGGACTCTGGTAGTTCTTGTTCACTTGGCAGACGACAAGCTGTGAGTCACCCCTGACAATGAGCTTCTTGATCCCAAGGTCTGCTGCGATTCTGAGACCGGCAAGCAATCCTTCATACTCTGCAGTATTGTTGGTTGCTTGCTCCTTGGGAAAGTGCATCTGGACTACGTACTTGAGGTGCTCTCCGGTGGGCGCGACAAGCAGCACGCCCGCACCGGCGCCTTGCAGCGAGAAGGCACCATCAAAGTACATCAGCCACTCTTTGCTTGCCTCTTTGACGGGGATGCTCGTCTCTGGAATTTCTTCATCTGGTGTTGGCGTCCACTCTGCTATGAATTCTGCCAATGCTCTGCTTTGGATAGTTGAAGTTCTCTCAAACTTGAGGCCAAAGCTTGACAGTTCCAGCGCCCACTCGACAATCCTGCCTGTCGCTTCTGGATTTTGCAGTATCCTCTTCAGCGGAAAGCGAGTGACAACTGTGATCTCATGTGCTTGGAAGTAATGGCGCAGCTTTCTCGAGGCCATGAGGAGGCCGAAAAGCAACTTCTGCACACCAGAGTACCTTGATCTAGCCCCCTGTAGAAGGGAACTGACAAAGTAAACTGGGCGTTGTACCATTCTCTTCTGTATCTCCTCGTGCGTCTGCGCAGATCGATCCTTGTCGGGACCAGAGCTTGTCGGGGAAGCCCCCTGCTTGTCGCTGGATGCGCCTGCCGTGGTTGCTGGCTCGTCATCTGCCTCCCTCTCTGCTACTAACGCAGCACTAACCACTTGATTGGTTGCCGCTACATACAGCAGCAACTTCTCTTGTGGCTTAGATGCGACAAGTGTTGGAGTGGAGGACAGGTATCTCTTCAAGTCCTGCAGCGCAGCCTCCGCCTCCGGAGTCCATTTTATTGGACCTGCCTTTTTCAAAATTTTGAAAAATGGCAGGGCGCGCTCAGCAGATCTAGAGATAAACCTGCTGAGAGCAGCCACACAACCGGCAAGCCTGCGTACATCCTTGACGCGCTTTGGTGCTTCGATCTGCTCAATGGCCTTGATCTTGTCGGGATTGGCTTCAATTCCCCGCTGAGACACGAAGAACCCGAGAAGCTTGCCGGAAGGGACTCCAAACACGCACTTCTCGGGGTTAAGCTTGAGGTTGATCTTGCGCAGATTTGCAAATGTCTCGTCTAAATCTTGAATCAGGGTCGCCCTGTTCTTGCTTTTGACCACTATGTCATCCATGTAGGCTTCCAAATTTCTGTGTATCTGCGGCTCAAAAGCGTGGTGGACTACCCTTGCAAATGTTGAACCAGCATTCTTCAAACCGAAAGGCATCCGTACAAAGCAGTATGTGCCACACGGGGTGATAAATGGGGTTTTCTCTTCATCTTCTTCTGCCATGAAGATCTGATGGTATCCTGAGTATGCATCAAGAAATGAAAGCAAATCACATCTGGCTGTGGAGTCAACAATCTGGTCAATGCGCAGTAAGGGAAATGGGTCTTTGGGACAAGCTTTATTAACATCAGTGAAGTCAATACAAAGTCTCCACTTACCGTTAGCCTTGCGCACGATAACAGGATTGGCCAACCACGTGGGATGGAGCACTCCTCTGACAAGGCCTGCTGCTTCCAACTTCTTGATTTCTTCTGCGATGAATTCTTGGCGCTCCACTGCCTGTTTCCTGACTTTCTGCTTGACGAGCCGCACGTGAGGACAGACGGCAAGGTGGTGCTCAATTACTTTCCTGGGAACACCGGGGATATCAGACGGTTGCCACGCAAACACGTCGACATTCGCCCGCAGGAAAGCAATGAGCGTGCTTTCCTATTTGGGGTCAAGAGTGGCGCTGATGGTGAAGGTACCACCAGTGCCGTCCTCCTTGGCGGACACCTTCTTGGTCTCAGGTGGAGCTGTCATTGCCTTCTTACACTTGCCGGTGGAGCTCGATGGTGCGTCCTCAACGGTAGCGCAACACTCCGAAGAGGTGCGCTTGCCGGAGTGGGCATCAGAGCTCTTGCCGGACTTGGTCTTCCTCTTCCCCCCGGAAGCTTCAGTGACAAGTGTCTTGCGTTCTGCTGCGGCTGCTGCTTCCCAGTAGATCTTGTCGGCACAGATAAGAGCATCCTTCTTGTCGCCAGGGACAGAGATGACACTTATCGGGCCTGGCATTTTCAGTACGTTGTACGCATAGTGAGAGGCTGCCATGAACTTGGCGAGTGCCGGACGGCCGAGGATTCCATTGTAAGGTAATGGAAAGTCAGCAACATCAAACGTGACCCTCTCAGTCCTGAAGTTCAGCTCGCTGCCAAATGTTACCGGCAATGTGATCTTTCCCTTCGGCTTGCTCCTTCCCGGGTTGATTCCTTGAAATGTACCGGTCTCTTCGAGCTCGCTGTCAGGGATCTGGAGTTTCTGGAGCACCGCGGAGGAGATCAGGTTCAAGCCGGCCCCGCCGTCAACTAGCATCTTAGTGACCTTGAGGTTGCGGATTGTTGGTGAAACCAACATCGGCAAGCACCCTACCGCAGTTATGCGTCAGGGTGGTCCTCAATATCAAAGATGATAGGCGTGCTGGACCATTTCAGAGGCTTGCGTGACTCGACGGGTGGTTCTGCTGCATTAACGTCCCGCACCCACTGCTTGAGCTGACGGTGTGAGGTATGCAGAGAAGCACCACGGTCAACGCATAGGACCTCTGTGGCTTTCTGGAACTCCTGCTCATCAGTCTCCTCATCATCCATGTCTTCATCGTCATCGTCATCTTCATCCTTGTCGCGGCCGCGAGGAGGTCTGTCTCCTTGCCCCTGCTTGGCCTTGCCGCGGCGTCCTCCTCGGCCGGGACGTTTCTTACCGGATCCCCCAGCACCTTCCTGGGCCTTCTCCTTGTCACGCCGCTCGTATTCAGCTTTCTGTTGCTCAACAAGCTGCTCGACTTTCTTGTAGCTCTGGAGATCATGGCCCTTGGTGTGGTGGATCTTGCAATCCTGCTTGTTGGTGCCGTCCTACTTGTCGGCGACTGCCACCTCTGCAGCAACCTCCTTGCCGGAGTCACCAGCTTTGTCTTCCTTGGCGCCACCACCGTTGCCGGACTGCTCAACAACTAGCACCTCTTTGCCTTTCCTCTTCCTGTTGTTCCGCCGCCGGTTTTTCCTTGCCGGGGCAGCATCTTCACTGTCAGATCCTCCCGCTCCTACATTCTCTCCGGGGAGTCTCCTCCCTTCCTCAACACGTGCACACTTGTCGGCCAGTGCATATAACTCACTGACGTCCCTGATCTTGCACATCGCCATTTCCTCCCGCATCCTGCGGTTTCGCACGTTCTGATGGAACGCGCTGATCACCGCGGCAGGGTGGACGTCTGGGATGTTGTGCTGCACACTGCTGAATCTCTGAATGTACTTGCGCAGGGGCTCTCCTTCCTTCTGGGCGAGCAGATGAAGATCACTCTCCTGGCCATGAGGCTTGTGTCCGCCTGTGAAGGCGCCGACAAACTGATGGCACAGATCAGCCCAAGAGGATATGGAGTTGTCCGGCAAGTGCATGAGCCAGGATCTGACGTTGGGCTTGAGCACCAGCGGGAAGTAGTTGGCAAGGATCTTGTCATCCCGCCCCCCGGCAGCCTGCATTGCAATGGTGTAGATGCCGAGGAACTCCGACGGATGCGTCTTGCCGTCGTACTTCTCTAGTACGTCTGGCTTGAAGTTCTTCGTGCTGGGCCACTGGACTTGCCGCAGCTCATGAGTGAACGCAGGGCAACCTACCACGTACGGCAGATCGCCTGGTTCCCCTGGCGCATGCATGTCAACAGAGGGCCCAGCGCGCTTGTCGGATTGACTTCGCGCTTCTCTTCGGCGCTCGATGCGAGTTCGAGCGTCTTCTTGTTGTCGATCATGAAGAACTTGGCGCTGATCGTGACGAGCTCGTGGATCCGACGATGCGGTGGAGTCAGTGTCGAGGTGGATCCGGCGAGTCGGCGATCTTGGCCTTCGGGGTGGTGATTGCATGGTAGTTGCACCTTCACCCGTTTCGTCGCCACCGGCTCGCGCCCGGCAACCCTGCCGCGGCGGCGACGCGCTCGGCCGCCGTGGAGTGTCGCCGTTGGCGTAGCCGATGAGACTCTGAATGGTGGCCCTCCATTCGTCAATCTTTTCCGACGTCGGAGGGTAATCTAGGAGCAGTTAAGCTCGCGCCAAAGCTTCTGCTGGAGTGGTGGGTGGCAGTGGCGGTCGGCGCGAGGAGCGGGACGTGCTCGGACTTGTAACTATGTTAGAAGGAGCAGTATCCCGTCCAGGCGATCGTGCCCCGCTCGTGCCAGCACGCTGGCGTGCATGCTGGTCTTGAGCGCCCCGAGATCCACCATCTTGGTCTTGGCCTATCACGTGTATGGCACTGCGAGCGCCATGACGCTGTTGGTCTTGCGCCTCTTGAGAGTGGCGCCGAACATGTACAGTCGCCGAGGTTTGTGCAGCCTTGTCCTTGGACCTGGCAGCATCATAAGCTTCCTCGTCGACGTCCATTCTTCTGCCGGCGTCCATTCCACCTCCCGTTTGCTCCAACGGTGGCGGAAGTGACGTGGACGGAGTGGCTGCCGCCGAAGTCTTCTTCTTCGGTGGCATGTTGATGAAGGGAATGAAGATCTAGCTCGTGTGAACTCCGGATCAGGTTCACACTATCTCGACGCCCCCTACCTGGCGCGCCAAAGATGTCGGGGAAACTGAATCCATGAACACCTATGGGGCCGGCGGACCGAGCCCCTTTCGGTTCGGCGGGGGGCGGAGATCGCACAAAGAGCAGATCGAGGCGAAGCACACGAGCAGTTTACCTAGCTTCGGAGCTCTCCGGAGAGATAACACTCCTACTTCTGCTTGTTTGATTATCTTGTGTTCTTGCTCGCGAGAGCTAAGTGTTTTCTGGCTTACGAATGACTTGAACCTCGCGAACCCCCTCTACGTTGCGCATGGGCCTCCTTTTATACGCTAAAGGGGTCACCGACAGGTGGCAACGCAGAGAAGGGTACAAATGTAAAAAGTGAGGTGGTTGGTACAGTTACTTGTATAGTGCACCCTACCTAACCCCGACGGCAGGTGACAAGGGCATTAAATGCCCGTCTGAGTCGCCCAAACAGTGCAGAAAAGGACCGTTAGGGGCGCCACCGTACGCCACGATGGCGATCTTGTCAGCTTCGCATGCCAGTGTGCACCGCTGGCTGCACAGCCTCCCGCCACGCGCGCCTGGAGAGGCCCCCAGGGCGACATGTTGGTGGATGCGCTGGAGCGTGGGCACAGAGTGGCCGCCTGCCGCGGCAAGTGCCTTGTCGTTGTTGTTATCTTGTCGGGTCCGGAAGCTTGTCGCTCACCGGGCCTCGAGGTACCTTGGTGGGCCTTCCCGGCAAGCTCCTCTTGCCGGGGCCTTGTTGCCTTGCCGGAGCGCGTGGCGCGTCGCGGCAAGTTCCTTGGAGTGCCTTGGTTGGCCTTCCCGGCAAGCTCCTCTTGCCGGGGCCTTGTCTCCTGAGCTTAAATACTTTGTTCTTGAATGGCTCCAAGGGAACCACGGAGGATCTTGGCGTTTGCCCGGCAAGCCTTGCCGCAGGGTGCTGCAACTGCCCGTGCACAAGTTCGGGGTACTAGGGTACCCCTATTCTAGTACACCGACAGGGTGTTTCATCGTGCGGAAGAGGTGTACGAAGACGGGTACTTCGCGAGAAAGGTCGAAGGCATTAGGCACCGCATCGCTGCGTGGAGGTGGGCCGATAAGCTCTAGCATGCCACAGACGAGGATCTCCGGTGGGCACCCAACGAAATGGCAAGATCGTTCGCGCTCGTCCGCCAGCAAGAGGCAGATCGATACGTCAAGCGTTGCGAGGTTGAGGAGGTGGAGTACTACCTCCGCGCTAGGAAGACGCCACACACCAGGGAGATGCCTGCGAGGAGCTGCCGGAATACTGGCCCTAGGAAAGATTATTAGTTTTAGTATTGTTCATTTTCAATTTTATGCATTGTACCTAGTAATTAAGTATCATCATGTATATGTGATGATATTATATATATATATATATATATTCTATGATGAACTAATGGACAATTAATATATATATTATGAATTCCATTTTTTATCTGTTTTTTAGACTAATTTGAAACTAGTTGTTATCATCCACATATACAGAATGGAAAGCATATATATACACATTGAAACAGAACATATAAGAACGGAAAATAGAGTACACACATTGAAACAGAGCAATAAACATAGCAACACTAAGATTCTGTGAATACATAGCTATCCACGTCGGAATGACTCGACAAAATAAAACGCATCCATGAGACCATGACCAGCAGCCCTTGCCTATGGTAGCTCTTGGCTCTGCCTGAACTCGTGCAGGTGTTCGTCCAAGCGGTCGACAAGCTCGCGGTACATCTGGAGCACGATCTGGAGCTCCAAGTTGGCTATTTCATCGGAGATCACCAGATCGAGGATGCGACGGCCATGTTTCTCTACTGCGCCCAGGTGGATACCTGGGCCAAGGAGGCGGTAGACCCTACCGACCAGCGCGTTGGCATCGAGCGGGCTAAGGACAAGTCAAACAGTGCAACCCATCTGAACAGCGTGGAGGGCATCCGATGCAAGCATGGCGCAGCTGGCCTCTGGTGCAGGTATGGCGCAAAGGGCCTCCCCCACTCCTAGCGAGGAATGGGGATACTGACGTGACGTGTACCCAGTTGCGATGCCCTGTGAACAGCAGGCAAGCGCCGATGGATCCACTCTTGCTGTGTAGTGCGCCACGCCTCTCGCTCTGTGGTGCTCCAACGGTCTCGCTGTGTGGCGAGCCGCAGCCTATTGGCGCAGATGCGCCTATCTTGCTCAGCGGCGCGCCATCGATCATGTCGTGCGGCAAGCTGCAGCCTCTCAGCGTTGACATGCCTATCTTGATCCGCGGCAATGAAGCGCCATGGGCCAAGGGTTTGCTCAACCCTGGCGATGACACGCATCATGGTATCATCCATCGCCCTGCCGGGGAGTGCCTCGTCCTCGATGGGCTGTGGCGCCTGCTCGTTTTCCTCATCAACGAGGTTGGATGGCAGAGGTGATGCTTTGGTGGGTTGGCATGCTTGGAAAAGGCGGATGTGCTACAAGCTGCGGTTGTTGCCTCCATGCGTCGCGCGCCGCCTAGGTTTATGTGCAATATCGCTGGGTGGCGGGAAACCAGTGAGGAAATGGCGGGAAATGGTGGTGTGTTCATAAAATGCCATCAATTAATGGAAACTTAGCATAGAAGGAACATCGAGCTAGCACATAAAGTAGATGATGATCAGATAATCGTTTATCCTAGTTAATTATGCATGTAATAGTTTACTTTGTTGTGTGGAAATGTCATGTGTGTACTAGCCACCTATGTAATTGGAGGTTTGCTAGGTATAACACACATCTTGTTTATGTGAAACATTTTTGTTCTCTTGGCTCAACACAACCAGTTTACCGGAATGAACTGTATGCCCAACATTGCACACACCTTGATCTGGTTGAACCATTTCTGTTGCGTTGCCTAATCGAAAATAGTTCATCCGAGTGAACCGTATGTCGTATATCGCACACACTTTGATCTGGCTGACCGTTTCTTTTGTGTTGCCTAATCACAAACAGTTCATCCGAGTGAACTGTATGCCGTATATCACACACACCTTCATCTGCTTGCCCGTTTCTTTTGTTCTGCCACATCGCAAACACTTAATTGAACTGAACCGTATGCCTCTCATTGCACATGCAACTAAAATCTGAACCGTGTTTGGTGCACCTTTCATCGCAAATGTTTTGCACCTTTTTTTATGGGTTTTTACATCACTGTTTGCGATTAATGCATCGCACACAATTTCGTCAAAGCGTCTCTGATCATAGTGTCGCATTAGCAGCATCCTACAGTAGTGCATCTTCATCAGACTCTCTCATCATGGAAGGTTTTCCAATAACTTTGGCCATAGTCTTCTTGACTCTTTCCTTTCTTTTCTTTCCTCCAGCAGCCTATTCCTCTCTAGGTTTCATGGTTTCTAGAGTGGAGGCTCTGGCTTTGGACATGGGCATCCTCGGGGCAGGAGCCTTCTTGTGCATACCAGGCTTGATGGCAGCAGTAGCAGCTTTCTCCTTCTTGAGCACCTTTTTCTTTGAGGTGACCTCATCAACAACAAAGTCCTCATCTTCAGAATCTGAGGTTCTCTTCTTCCTTGTCCTTGTTGCAGCCTTAGGCAAATTGTTTGGGGTGCTTCTACTACCCTCATCATAGCTGCCGTTCGAGGGACTAGTGCCCTCACTGAGATTTACCTGCTCCTCGGACATGTTCTGAAAATCACTGTTGTCTGACATCTCTAACACTGACCCTGTAAATAGATAGGTATAGGTAGAGTAGATGAGCGTCACAAAGCACAACTATTTTGGCAAAAAATTGACACAAAAACTTAATTTTAGTTTTCTACAGAAAGCATTTCGGAGCTACCGATATGACAAACTCAGTGACACTGAAGCAGCTTTAGAGTCTAATCATACAATTTCGGTCGGACTGAAACGCAGTTCGGTGACTCTGAGATGCTAGGGTTTCACAGAGAAAGTGAACTCGGTCACACCAATTCATACAATTCAGTTAGACTGAGTAGTACATGTGCGATGGCCTGGGCCAAATCGGTGAGACCGAAATCTTCAGATCGGTCGGTCCGAGATGAATTCGGCGGAAACCTAACCCTAAGTTTTTGCATCAAATCTATTCTAGAGGAAGTTTTAGGTGGATAGATTGATCTCAATCGTGGCAAGAAACATGGCATTAATCTTTGTGCAAGAATCGGAGGTAAAGAAAGCACAACGGCAGTGGAGATTCCCGTTGACGACGACGGAGACCAGCGGTAGGAGGGCGCTGGTGACGATGGAGATGATCCGGAGACCAGGAGGGGCGGCAGAGCTAGGTAGGCGCGGTTGAGAGTTTGAAGAAATTTCCAAAATTCAACCCGTGGTATATATATACCCAGTGACTGTCGGTGTGACCAAGTGGAACGACTCCGTGGCACCAAGATGAAGAATCGCAAGCGGTTACTTCAACTCGGTGAGACCGAAATGTTCTAATTGGTTGCACCGAGGTGAAAACCTAGATCAACTCAATGATTTCAGCGAGACAAAAGTGAATGCATCAGTCAGACCGAAAGCCATTAAGAGGTTTTGGACGTTTAAGCCCTTGACGGATTGGTGGCTCCGTGTGCTCCTCAACCGGAGGGTCTGAATTCGACTTGATCAAACTTTGTGATGTAGCATGTATAGAGTTTGAGACGAGAAAATCATTAGAAGGAGTTCTTAGGCATTCTTGTCCATCCATTTGGCAAAAAGAAAGACCAAATAATCAAAGCGACAAATGGATGTCCTTGAATGGGAAAAAATATGCAACCAACATGCTCACACAATAAGATAGCAAATGAAATATGTGGCAAAACTTGCACAAACACTCTAGCATCTAGCAAGCAATTGGCGATGGCTAGGTCATTTATATATGAGTATATTGACTGAGGAGTCAGATGAGAACATTTGATCATAGGTCATACTCATCATTTAAGCACAAGTGGGGTTACCACTTTTACATAAAGCATTGTTGTGTTCACACCATTAGAGTTGCTCTAGCTCAATTCTTAGAGCAAAGCTCCCCCTGATATACCCCCTAAGTGGGATGAACTAACCTTGGGTTTTGCCGATGATGACTTCATGTAGGTGTTGAAGATGTAAATGCTCAATGTTGATGTAGATCATTTGGAGCAATCCATTGGAGTGAATTGCACTTTCAATACCTACATGGGTTAGTCCCACAAGGAACATACATGGATATCCATAGACACAGAGTGAAATACACATATAATGTTATCCATGAAAGCATTAGGTTACCTTGTCCCTTGTCTTACCAACAAGAGGGTTTGTGACTCCTTGAACTATTGCAAGATGTGAAAGTTGATTGTACTTGTCCTTGCCAAATGAATATCAGTGAAGTATGTTGGCGGAGTGACCCTCAAGAACTCTCTAGTTCTTCTTCTTTGGGACCCACATCAACTTGATGGGGATCCATGGAGTTGTAGTCGTACTTGATGAAGTAGAACTTGATGTAGTATTGGGAACCCACTTGACCAAGGCCTTTGGAGCTTCTTCAAATGAATAAATTTCTTCTTGAAGCTTGTCCTTGCCTTTTATCTTGTGGTCTTGTGATGGAAGATCATCATGAGCTTGTGTTCCCTTGAAAGAAGTGGGATCATACTTCTCTTGTTGAGGAACAAACTTCGTCTTGGGGTATTGATATTCTTCCCACTCAACTCCATTGTCATTGAACTTGCATTCAAAACCAACACCTTGATTCCTCCGGTGCCTTCCTTGCTTGCGTACAATTTCCTCAAATTGCTTACTTCCGGCGAGGCTCTTGTAAACACCTTTCTCTATAATTCCCTTCAATAAGCTATTTTCTTGCTCAAGTGTAACTTTCCTAAGAGAATCATTAGTGGAATCAAGAGAACTACTAGAGGCAACAATATTGGATTTAACATGATTATTGTTACTACTAGAAGAAGAATCTTTCTTGCTCTTGTTGCTAGATTTTACTTGTGGCATGTAAGTAGACAAGAGTAAACGCTTGGCAATGTAAGAACTTTTCTTATGAAGATTATCATTGGTTGCTTCTAAGAACCTATGCTCTTGATCTAGATTGAGCTTTTCAAAGCGTAGCTTCTCATGAGTCTTTAAAAGCTCTCGATGATCCTCTAAGGTAGTTTCATGAGCTAACTTAAGAGTGTTTAGTTCTTTAGTTAGACGCTCAATCTCCTTCTTATAATTGTGATTCGTTTCATCTTGATTAGCATGATTAATAGCAATTTCATCATAGTTTGCATCACTAGAGTCGTGAACAAGTAAATCATCATCACCTAACAAATCATCTTCATCACTATTGAAATCAACATACTCGGGGTGTGATACCTTGGGGCATTTAGCCATGAAGCATCTTCCAATACCTTAGATTTGGTGAGTCGAATATGTAGTAGGAGTCGAATATACCGGCAACACCATCATCTTGAGTATATTCGGAGTCAGAGTGATACCTTCTCTCGGAGTACTTGTCGGAGTCGGAACCAGATACCCATTCACCAATATGAGCTTGATGTCTTTGTCTTGTGTAGCTCTTTGATGACTTATCCTTCATTTCTGAATCCTTGCTTCTGGGAGAGGGTCTTCATTCATAACGATCATCTCTACTCCTTCTCTCTCTTGGTGGTGATTCCTTTCTTTTACTTCTCCTTTTACGTGAGTCTTCTCTTCTTTTGTAGGGAGCCATGCACTCAATAGAGTAGTGTCCGGGTCTTCCACAATTGTAGCAATTGCGATCACGGCTAGACGATCTTTTGTCACTGTAGGACCTTGACTTGGAACTTCTCTCTTTGCTTCTACTCTTGTAGAACTTGTTGAAGTTCTTCACCACTAGACTCGATTCTTCATTGAAGGCTTGTTTCTCACTTGATGTTGTAGGAGCATCACATGAAGCTTTGTAAGCACCACTAGACTTGTTGTGAAGCTCTTCCTTATCCTTAAGTGACATTTCATGAGCAACAATTCTACCAATGACTTCCGTTGTCTTGAAATATTTGTAATTGGGCATCATTTGGATCAAGGTGCACACAGTATCATATTTCCATCCAAGGCTCTTAGGATCTTCTTGATGATGAATCTGTCGGTCATCTCTTCACTTCCTAAACCGACAATCTCATTTGTGATGAGAGCAACCCTAGAAGACATTTCAGCGACTCCTTCACCATCCTTCATTTTTAAGTTGTCAAGTTGACTTTGAAGCACATCCAATTTGGATTCCTTGACGGACTCAGTACCTTCGTGCATATCAACCAAAGTATCCCAAATTTCCTTTGCATTCTCAAGGAGGCTGATTTTGTTAAATTATTCAGGGCACAATCTGTTGAAGAGGATATCGCAAGCTTGAGAATTGTATTACAACATCTTCAATTCTTCCGCAGTCACTTCATGATTCAGTTCTCTTCCATCTTGGAAGAATTCACCTTGCAACCCAATACACACAATAGCCCAAATGGCGGGGTTATGTGCAAGAATATGCATTTTCATCTTATGCTTCCAACTAGCAAAATTAGTACCATCAAAGGACCTCTATGGTGGTAATTTCCTTTTCTAGATGCCATACTCTCCTAGGTTGTGAAACCAAGGCTATGATAATCAAGGCAAATGGAGACCAAAGCTCTGATACCACTTGTAGGATCGAAAGTAGGTCTAGAGGGGGGGTGATTACACTACTTGACCAAATAAAAATCTAGCATTTTCCCAATTTTAAGTCTTGGCAGATTTTAGCAACTTAGATCAAGTCAAGCAATTAACCTACACATGCAATTCTAAGAGTGTAGCTACGGAAAGTTAAACATTGCATATGAATTTAAAGGCAAGGGTTCGGAGAAGGCAACGCAATGTAGACACGGAGATTTTTTGCATGGTTCCGATAGGTGGTGCTATCGTACGTCCACGCTGATGGAGACTTCAACCGATGAAGATTAACATTTACGCGAGTCCACGGAGGGCTCCACCCATGAAGGGTCCACGAAGAAGCAACCTTGTCTATCCCACCATGGCCATCGCCCACGAAGGACTTGCTTCACTTGGGTAGATCTTCGCGAAGTAGGCGATCTCCTTCCCTTACAAACTCCTTGGTTGAACTCCACAATCTTGTCGGAGGCTCCCAAGTGACACCTAACCAATCTAGGAGGCAGCAGTCTCTAAAAGGTAATAGATGGTGTGATGATGATGAACTCCTTGCTCTTGTGTTTCAAATGATAGTCTCCCCAATACTCAACTCTCTCTCACAGATTTGGCTATTGTGGAAAGATGATTTGAGTGGAAAGCAACTTGGTGAAGGCTAGAGATCAAGATTCTTGTGGTTGGATTGGAATGTCCTCGTCTCAAGACATGAGCGGGTGGTTCTCTCTTAGAAAATGAGTAGTGGAAGTTTAGGCACGTACTGATGTCTCCCTCTTGAATGGAGTAGGGGGTGGAGGGGTATTTATAGCCTCCACACAAAATCCAACCATTACACACATTTGACCCAACTTGGTCAGACCGAATAGGAGAACTGGGTGAGACCGATTTAGTTCAAACTATGAACGTTAGGATTCTCGGTGGACCGACATGATCAACTCGGTTGGACCAATGTGCTAGGGTTAGGGCAAAACCTCATCTCAGTGTGACCGATTGCATGAACTCGGTGAGACCGATTTCAGCAATGAGCAAACAGAGAGTTGGTCAGGAAAACTCGGTGGGACTGATTCCTCATTTCGGTAAGTCCAAAATGTTATGAAGGGAAACAGAGAGTTTGCATTGCGAACTCGATGGGACCGATTGCTCATTTCGGTAAGACCAAAACTTTATGAAGGGATACAGAGAGTTTGCATTGCCATTTCGGTAAGACCGAGATACCGATCGGTGAGACTGAATTGATTAGGGTTTCTGGCAGTGGCTATGTTAAAAGAACTCGATGGCGCCGGATAGATCAAATCGGTGGGGACGAGTATGACTTTAGGTTTGGACATATTTGGAATTGAGAAAGTGGATGAGGGCTTTGGAGCATATCACTAAGTATTTTGAGCAAGTAGACCATTAAGCAACACCTCATCCCCTTTTAATAGTATTAGCTTTTCCTATGGACTCAATGTGATCTTGGATCACTAAAATAGAAATGAAGAGTCTTGAGCTTTTGCCAATCCTTGTCCTTAGCATTTTGAGGGGTCCACATCTCTAGTCCATGCCATGCCAATCATTGAACTTTCAGAAATATTTAACTTGAATGAATATTAATTCAATGAGCTATATGTTGTTATGAATTACCAAAACCACCCGGGGATTAGTTGCACTTTCAGTGACCTTTTCGTGGTTTGAGGTGAAAATAGAATCTCAAGTAGCACAATATGCTAGAACATGTCGAAGGTAGGCTAGCAGGAGCAGTACTACAAACATCACATGCGCACCATATTTTGAGAAGGGTTTAATGTAATTTGTGTGAAATGGGTCTGTGTGGATGTATGAGTAGTACATCCATATAATTGACATTCATGCACGCAACAATCATTTGTGTGCATGATTTCACCCTATTTTCATATTCCATTTGGCTGTGGATTAGATTTTTGTGAGCTCATTTTTGTAGTTGGTTTCAATTTATACTATGCATGTATTATTGCGAGGAGATATATATAGAGAGAATATTTGCGTGACAAAGAGGGCGGGTGGGGGCAGCGAGACCTAACGAGTGAGGGGCATATGCGTGTTCGAAAGACTGTGTGTGTCTTAGAGAGAGGAGTGTCTGAAAGGGAGAGAGAGGGTGTGTGCATGTGCATGGGTGTGTTGGAGAGAGAGAGAGGTGCGTGTAATGTTGGGATCGACAAGGTTACAAGGTTTGGGATATGGGAGAGCGATAGTGTTTGTGCAATGAAGGGACACACAAACAAAATTTCCTTGTGTGTGAGAGAGCTTGATAGACCTCGACAGCACGGCTGGCTAGGGGGTGGAAGGTTATGTGTGGTAGAAAGAGATAGTAGAGAGAGAGATGAATGCTTGTTAGTTGCAAGGAGAAGAGAATGGCAGTGTGCCTTCCTTTCATGGGATGGGAGGGAGACCAAGAGACATGCATCACGTGGTGAGGTGTGTGTGTTTCAAGAGAGAGAGGGAGGCATGGACCTAGATAATGAGATGGGTGCTCATGTGTATGTTATAGGGAAGGAAATGTCTAGGTGGTAGTCTTATGATGGCGACCCAATCTTTCAATGAGAGTGGGGATAAGTATTGATTTGGTGGATTTTTACGTTGACGATCCAACTATATCATACTCGGTGATACAAATCGAGAATCATTACTAAACCAATTTTTGATGGCCGATGATCTTGTCGTATGCACAGAATCAACCAGAATAATGAAATGGAATTCCTCCAAGCAACTGAAGAACCGGCTAGAACTAAGATAATGGAATCTTAATTGCCAATATGAATTAATTAAGGATAATGGTGGGGTTGCTGGTATAGGATCTGAACAAGGCGGTAGTCCTACACACCTCGCAAATGCAAATTATAGTGAGCAAAACAATGTATATAAAACACACGAGTTCTAACCTAGAAAAAATGCAGTAGCCTTATCTATATCTATAGCCTATATTACTATATTTTTTATTTGTATAGTTATATCTATTCCACTCCCTCCATTTGTAATTTACTCCACACATAGCTTTGACTGCAGCCAAATTTTATAAAGCTTGACCAAATTTGGTGAAAACAATATGAACATTTACACTGACAAATTTTCATGGTGTGGAAATAAAAGCAATGACGAATGAAATGATATATATTTGGTGGTGTATATGTTAATAATTTTTCATACAAACTTGTTGAAAATATAAAAAGTTTGACTTTAGAGACACCCAATACGCGGAATATTCATTATTTTTATGCAGTCAATGCGTGTATTTGCATGTACGAGATATAAATAGTTGATTGATGTTGATCCAATGGTCTAGGTGGCTGCAATCCAGGTCTACTATAACCTAGTTGTGCCCATATATGTTCTTCTCAAACGAGCGGCACGACATTTTGATCGATCCACACAAGAAGCTCTCGATAAGACCTCCAGAAATACCACATGGCTTCATGGGTGCCCCCCCCCAACATCATATTATTCATACTACGTTGACTAAAAAGAACATAAATCACCCAAAACAAGATCTTCCCATTTTTTGTTCCTACAATGCGGTGACGTGCATGAACCTAGTTGTATAGTGGTAGTAGTAGTACAATCTCCTAGTCGGAGTAGTACGGATTTCTCCTACTCTATGAACGAGTCCCATCTGACAACAAATTTCTTGGCTTCCACGCTACAACTAGATCTTTCACTGCTCGTTTCTGTTTCCTACGCGGCGGGCGGGATGCGTGTCACGGGTTGGCACGATAACCTATGGGGCCAAGGGCCCCTTTGTGGTTTGACAAGGGGGGACATCACATTGAGTGGAAGCTATGGGGGCAGCAGGGCGATGACGACGCTGGAGATTTTTACCCAGGTTCGGGCCACCGTCAGGCGTAAAACCCTACTCCTCCCTTTGGTGGATTGAGTTGGAAGGAAACAACATCACACAATGCTCGAGCCTAGAAAGGTCGCCTCAGGGGAGGAGCAGCTACGCGCGTACAAGTGTGACGGGTCCCAATCCTTCTCTAGCTTGCCCTGGGCCTCCTTTTATAGCTCAAGGGGTAACCACAGTGGCAAAACAGTCTATCTGATGATTAGATACCTAACAGTGCTATCATACCTAACTCTGGCAGTAAAGACAAAGTGTATTAAATGCACTGCTAGGTGTCATGCTGAGGATGCAGCTCGGTAAGCCTGCCGTGACGCTTAATCGTCTTCTGCTTATGTGCTTTGACACGCCTCTGGATGGGTGTCATGTGAGGGTAATATGACTTCCAATGGGCCTCCATATGCTTAGTGGACGCCACCTAATCACTTGGGGGCTCGACGCCGCATTGATAAGCGATTTGCATCGCCGTGAGGTATAGCGGTGGAGCGGTGGTGCCTTGGCGGGAAGATTTCCCCTTAGCGGACCCGGCAAGCATGTCGGGGGAATCTTGGACTTGTCCTTGTGGTGGTGTAGCGACCCGACCTCAGACAGTCAAGTCTCTGTGCTTATGTGTCATCCCTGGATCAGTATGCTGACACACACAGTACTCGAGGATTTATAACATTGGTAAATCACATGTATAAAATAACGTAAATACTATTACCTCAATCCAAATAGAGGAAGTAACAACGGTTGTGGATTCCCATCAACACCAACGGCAAAGTTGAGTGTAGAAATCGTAACCCTACCGTATCACTTACTCGTCGTAAGAAGACCTGCAACATGAGACGTTGCAGCCACAAAGGTCAGTACATTGAATGTACTGGCAAATTCACACCATAGGAGAATGATGAATAAATGCTATCACTACATGCATATTTGGCTAGTGGAAAAGCTCTATGGTTATAGTTTTTGCGAAAAGCCAATTTTTCCCTACTGCAAAGGAATAAATTTTATTTAACTATCATGGTGGTTGTTGAACATTGAGAATGGTTGACAGCATTCTCAATCCCAATTAAGTAACATCATTAAACACAACAACTTAATTTAAAGTAACATGATGAGATTCACATGATAATCCAAGTACTAGATACTCAAGATGTCCATAACCGGGGACACGACTAATCATGATTAGTTTGTACACTCTGCAGAGGTTTGCGCACTTTTCCCCACAAGACTCGGTCTCCTCCGTTGGATTTCTCGCACTACATGGTGTTTGAGAATCAGATGATCGAGACATAGTCTTTCAGAAGCGTTTGCACCTTACGATGGGTAGACCGTAGCACCTACTACCCCTACATCTGCTAGTCAACCACTGTAAGAGTTCACACGACTTAATCAACTATGCTAGAGCCCATAATAGCTTGTGGCTGCACACGGAAGTTTCTAGTATGAATAATCTCATGATCCCTTTGAGCCTGGGTGGCGGTCCATAAAAAAACAAGCAATCGCTGGAATACCCAGGTGCCTAAACAGGCAATCGCTGGAATACCCAGGTGCCTCAGTCCACCCAGATGTGTGTTAAAGTTACCACCTTAAGTAAACCATTAATTAACAATCTCACATCTGTCATGAATACTCTCAAACCCAATCCACGTCTACGAACATAGCATAGTAGTACAAACATAACGTAATAGTAACTCCCAAGGTTTGAATGCAGGGCAATAGGTTCCTACCTCATCAACTACTTCCCAATACCCACATGTTATCAATCCTGCTCATGCAATGTTTAAGGTTGAAACTAATGCATAAAAACTGGGTGATAAAGGGGTATGATCAAAGAGTGAACTTGCCTGCAATGTTGATGTAGATGATTCACACTCAAAACTCTTGACAATTCTACTCGTCACACTCTGGTCAATATACCGTAAGCAAGCAATAGTAACCACACATAATTAATCACTGAAAAAATCGGGAAGAACGAAGAAGACAATTCAGAAAACGTCAAAACCAAGCAAATAACTCTTGCAACATAAAACAATTTCTAACAGTACCAAAATTAAGTGAATTTGGCCTTATCAGAAAGTTTAGATCAAGAGCTTCGATTTGCAAAAAGAATCAACTAAATCGGATTTATGAAACTCAAGTTATGTTCAAAAGAAGTTTGAATATGAATCTGAACAAAATTCGAAATTTGAAAATTTCAAAAAGTTGATGTGACAGGTTCACTGGATAGGTGAAAACGAGACAAAGCTATAGGCGCTGATTTCATCTAATTTGGATAAACGAGTGAAAAGTTATGTCTATTAGAAAAATCAGGGTCAAGCTGTTTTATTGAAGAAAAATAGTTACGGCTAAAGTCTAATGTATAAATACATAGACTAATTATTCTATCGTATTAGTCTAGAAATAATAAACTACGGAAGTATAAAAAAAACAAAGAAAGATACCTTTATAAGGAAGAGAAAAGATGACTTCGAAGAGAGGAGACAATTCCGAAAAGTCTCTCGGGAGAGGAGAAAAATATTTTTCTTTAAAGAATCTAGTCAAACCAAAATATTAATTTAACCCGAATCAGATGATTTTTGGAGGCTCTATGGGTCTATATTTATTGATGGAAAAGAGGCTTAGGGGTCAAAGGCTAGGTAATGTGGGACTAAATCTATACGTACGTGGATGAAATTTGAAAAAGATCGCATGGGCTAAAAGTTCGGCCCGGCCGCGCGCGTACACTGGCGCGGCAGTTTATTTTTTTTTCAAAGGAAGAAAAAAAGAAAATCTGGAAAGAAAAGGCTGGCTGGGCCTGGCCCACTTAGGATAAAGAAAAAGAAAAGATGGGGCGCCCAGTAGTACTACGATGCGCACGTGGCGACATTTAGTTTCAGGCGCGCGCGCAGATTTATCGTTTGTTTTTTTAATAGAAAGCGATAAACTGAAAAACGAAAATAAAAATAAAACTTTATATAGGCATATTATATATCAAATTTTCAGAAAAAGATTTTCTACAAGCTGAACATTTTCCAAGCATTAAATAAAATACACACAAATTCAGATAATTCAAAGAGTGCTACTAGTCTAATAAAATCCAATAAAAATCATTATAAAAATACCAAAATTAATTCAAAATTATTTCTCTCCAATTTTCTGATGTAGGGAATCATGTTACCCTATTTTCTGTATATTTTATTTTTGGAGAAGAATAATTTGAATAAAACCCAAATAACTCCAAATTGAAAATAATTTCAAAAGGATTTTAAATTTTATGCTTTTAAACTCCCAACTCATATTTCATATAATTTGAAGAAGTCATTTTATCTTCTCTCATGAAAATCATTGAGTTGCATAAAGTTTCAGAATTGGAAATATTTTCCCAAATGAAATTCAAATATTTTCAAACACCCCATTTCATTTAAATAAATGGAAGAAGTCATGTCATCTTCTCTCCAGGGTTTTGTGTTTGAAAAGGATTTGAATTCATGGAGATCATAAAAGCAAGATGAAAGTTTGGGAAAGTCCTTTTATTCCCTCTCATTTAACTTTCAAAAGTTTTGAATTTCACTCACTTTCAGTCAATCAATAAAACTATCAATCAAATCTATCTATTTAATATAACATTCCAAAATTTTGAATTTTGGGATGTTACAAACCTACCACCCTTAAAATGAATCTCGTCCTCGAGAGTCGGAAAGGCTAGAAAGAAATAGGTTAGGGTCGGGGTCTTCTCAAAATCCATCAATTGTCGCAGGAGGGGGTCTGGGGTGCTACCACCCTTAGAAGCATGGTTACGGTTCCATCAAAACTCATATACTTCATCCATATTTTTAACAGTGTCGGTCTTCTCAGATCTTCAGGATAATTCCTTCTCTGGGCTCTTCCGGTAGTGGCATAACCTTTTCCTCAATTCTTCTGTACTTTCATCTTGGTAAGGTTATTCCGAGACTGGGTCTTCTTAGCTGACGGGTCTGGCACCAATACTAATCAACTATCAATATCTCATGGTGGTCAACAATTTATGGTTTCTCCTGCAGGAAATGGGTCTGGTTGATCCTCACCGTATAACCTACGATTGGCAAAAGTTGCCTTGTACTAGGGAAAATTGCTATACCATTTTTTGACCACTAATAATTGCTATACCATTCTAGGGTTTAAACAAGGTTTTGATCGTCGTCTCTCTACTATAGGTAAGTCACTCAGATTTACCATCCCATGTAGCAAGGCGAATAATAAGAGTAAGTCGGTATGGTGATCAATCCATCCCGCACCCAAATCATTACCATGTATATGGTTTAGTGAATCTCGCATTCTAACACTCGGTCATCCCCACAAGCATTGCATAATTTCTCTTGTCGACAAACCAAGTTCGGATAAATCCATAGATTCTGCAAGCCAAACAAACATCTATCGTTCCTTCACAACTCTCAGGTTTTGCGTAACTCCTATAAGATCATTTGTCGATAAAATCGTAACTTCTTCCAGGGTTTTTCCTTCAGCAAGATTGTGCTTGCCTCTTGGCAGGTCCTGGGGCCTGTGGGTTACGGCCCATCTCATCACTTATAGTCCTTGGACTTATCATCGAGCAACTAATCATTATTCCAACTTCCAACTTCCTAGTATTCTTAAATCCATCCAATTGTACTATCTTCCTTCCTTCTATTAGCACCAAACTAGGACATGATTACTCAAACTCATCATGGAGTTTCCATGGATCCATATTTCCGACATCATACCTCCTTTATATCCAATAGTAATTTATCTCTTCATCCTCGTGGGATATCCCACATACCGAGATATAAACTTATACTTATGGAGTCCATACTCCACTTTGTGGAACATCATTATCCTTTCCAGGGTCAAGCGTCCTTACAGGGGAATATTGGCCATCTCTGCATGGCATTTCTTCAACTGGGGAATGTGAAACACATCATGAACTCGTGACAGTCCTTCGAGTGACTCCAACTTGTTGGCCACTTCTCCCATACGCTCCAAAACTCGGTATGGTCCTACAAATCTCGGGGCTAACTGTCCCTTAACTCCAAATCGTTTAACTCCTCGCAGAGGGGACACACGAAGACATGCTCTGTCTCCAATTTCATAGACTACCTCCTTGAGTTTTTGAGTCTACATAACTCTTCTGCCTGGACTGGGCTACCTTCAGTCTATCTCGAATAAACTTAACATTCTCTTTTGACTCCTTGATCACATTTGGTCCAAACAACCAACGGTCTCGAACTTCATCCCACACACTCTTGGGGTATCATACATATCGAGACAAAATTCGTATTCATTTTGTCCGAAATCCACTCAGTGGAGTATCCTTATCTTTTCCAGGGGTCAACGGTTCTTACAGGGTACTACCACCCTTAAAATGCACAAATCTTCCACAGACCATATTTCTCATATCCTCACAATGGCCAAAATTCTTCTTCATAGAGTAACAACTCATAAAATCCATATCAGTACCAACGATGCTAACTTTATGCATTCTCAAGTGATTACAATCTCTCGCTTTTCCATTACATGTCTCAACTCAACACCTCAATATTAAAGAAAATGTTCTCACTTCTACTACTCCATTTCCTTTGTTGCAAACTCAACTATCTAGCACAAGTTTCCTTCTCCTTGGGGCATTCTCTGCAAAGTGCCCTGCTCCATTACAACTAAAACATATTACTTCTGACAAATCTCGAGGTTTCCTTTTTGGGAAACCATTGAGGTAGTGCCCTGACTCCTTGCACCTGCAACAGGTGATATGACTCAGGTCCCTCCTGGGCTCCAATCGATTCTCTTCCTGGGCTTTTCCATTCCAATCAGGGCTTCTATTTCCTATGGGTCAAATTCTACTTCCTCTATCAGGAATTCTACTAGATCCCCATTCAAACATTTTTGGGAGATGTGTCCTTCTTCTCCACATGAATAGCAAGACTTAGTGCAGGGTTTACTCGGGTCTGCTTTAGGTGTATCCTCCATCTCTTCCTTCATCACAGCTTCTTCTAAAATTTCCATGAGGGCTCCTTTCATTAATTCTTTCTTCTGCTAGATGGTTCGTTGTACCATGGGGTAAATGTGACACTGAGCAGGATAGTGGGTAGTCCCTTCACACAAGAAACAAGTAATCTGCCTAGTTGGGCATTCTTCAACTGGGTGACTTCCTTCACAATTAGGGCATTCATCCTTGTGTTATTTATGGGTGTGTCCTATTTCTCCACAAATCTTGCATGCACAAGGTTTCTTCATATCCTTTCCATAAGGCTTCAACTTCTGGGACACAAGCCGAGACTTTGGCAGAGTCAACTTAAATTCTTTCCAAGTGGTTACTCCTTACCATCCATTGATGGTTTGGTACATCCTCCACCAAGTAGCAGCACCTCTTTCAAAGCACTTAAGAGCATGCTGGGTCATATCCTTTCCGACTATAGGGTTATTCTTCATGTGATCCTCCATGTTCTGAATCCATTGGTCCGTCTCCAATTGACTCATCGGTCCAAAAAATATAAGCTCATCTTCATTCATGCTCTATTGGGTCCATGGGTTTGGGGTGAGATAAGAGAGATAGAGAGGGATACGCACAATACAAACAAAAGTTTTGAAAAGACAGATTTTATTTGTGGTTGTCGGGAAAAACATCAAACAAATGACAGCTCACAAACATCGCATCTAACGTAGGTATATAACAGGGGTTTGGTCTTCTAAAGGTCAATAAATCTTCAACGTCTCCAAACTCTTCAAGCCTTGTTCATGCCTCCAATGGCTTCTTCCGATCATGCTTGTCTTTCTCAAGTTCTTTTGCCAGATCAACTCTGTTGACGCGAAGTCTCTCGTGACGTCCTTTAATATTCTGGAGTTGCATTCCAAACTTCTGGTTTCAACATCCTTCGCATGAACCATGGTCCTACTGTCCTTCAGTTCCTGACGAATCTCTGGTATCTCGAGGTTTTGCTCCTCCAGCTTGGCTACTTCAGCTTCTTGGACCTAAGTTCTTCATGAAATGCTTCCTTGTCAAAATACGGCTTCCTATGGGTCCGTCTTAAAATTCCTAATGTAATTCTCCAGATCCTGGTGATACACCAGCTAAGGTTAAAACTGCATCCTTTGCTGATAGATACTCCATCAGCCTTCTACCATCCAATCCTTCCAAAGAAATGCATGCTTAGCTCAGCTCGGTGACCATAGTATCAGTGGCGATGACATCACGGATAACCATGTTTGTGCCCTTGTCATTGCCATGAGCTATCTTCCATAGTTGATATCTCCTGCCTTAGGGTTTTCTTAACAAAACTTTGAGGTTTTTAACTCTCCATGCTCGGTCTTTCTCCGATACACCTTGATCTCAGGTATTGACGGCTTCCTTAGTCTGCCAAGTTCCATAAGGGGTGCCTACCTAGGTCATACAAATCTTGAAAATTCTACAGGGCCTTCAGATTCCCCTAGTCTTCGGAGTCTTCAACCATTGTAGTTTCCATCATTATAATATACGGTAAAATCCTCTTCATTCTGATATAGTCTTAGTGGTCCCATATCTTGTACTTCTTGGAGTGGTCTCATCAGCCGAATTTTTGAGTGGTCAAAAAATGAAAAGGGGTATGGTCTCACTAAAAGGGTATATTTGAATAAGCTGGAAAGAGAAGAGAGGTAAAAGATCCTTTTGAAAAGAAAGTTGTAGAGAAAAATCTTTCCTATGGGCTTGCCAGTTTCTAGGGGTCATGTCCTACAGTCAACATGTGCTCTGATACCATCTTGTAGCGACCCGACCTCAGACGGTCAAGTCTCTGTGCTTATGTGTCATCCCTGGATCGGTATGCTAACACACACAGTACTCGAGGATTTATAACAGAGGTAAATCACATGTATAAAATAACGTAAATATTATTACCTCAATCCAAATAGCGGAAGTAGCAAAGGTTGTGGATTCCCATCAACACCAACGGCGAAGTTGAGTATAGAAATCGTAACCCTAACGTATCACTTACTCGTCGTAAAAAGTCCTGCAACATGAGACGTTGCAGCCACAAAGGTCAGTACATTGAATGTACTGCTAAATTCACACCATAGGAGAATGATGAATAAATGCTATCACTACATGCATATTTGGCTGGTGGAAAAGCTCTATGTTTATAGTTTTTGCGAAAAGCCAATTTTTCCCTACTACAAAGGAATAAATTTTATTTAACTATCATGGTGGTTGTTGAACATTGAGAATGGTTGACAACATTCTCAATCCCAATTAAGTAACATCATTAAACCCAACAACTTAATTTAAAGTAACATGATGAGATTCACATGATAATCCAAGTACTAGATACTCAAGATGTCCATAACCAGGGACACGACTAATCATGATTAGTTTGTACACTCTGCAGAGGTTTGCGCACTTTTCCCCACAAGACTCGATCTCCTCCGTTGGATTTCTCGCACTACATGGTGTTTGAGAAACAGATGACCGAGACATAGTCTTTCAGAAGCGTTTGCACCTTACGATGGGTAGACTGTACCACCTACTACCCCTACATCTGGTAGTCTACCACTGTAAGAGTTCACACGACTTAATCAACTATGCTAGAGCCCATAATAGCTTGTGGATGCACACGGAAGTTTCTAGTATGAATAATCTCATGATCCCTTTGAGCCTGGGTGGCGGTACATAAAAAACAGGCAATCGCTGGAATACCCAGGTGCCTAAACAGGCAATCGCTGGAATACCCAGGTGCCTCAATCCACCCAGATGTGTTTTAAAGTTGTCACCTTAAGTAAACCATTAATTAACAATCTCACATCTGTCATGAATACTCTCAAACCCAATACACGTCTACGAACATAGCATAGTAGTACAAACATAACGTAATAGTAACTCCCAAGGTTTGAATGCAGGGAATAGGTTCCTACCTCATCAACTACTTCCCAATACCCACATGTTATCAATCCAACCCATGCAATGTTTGAGGTTGAAACTAATGCATAAAAATGGGTGATAAAGGGGTATGATCAAAGTGTGAACTTGCCTGCAATGTTGATGTAGATGATTCGCACTCAAAACTCTTGATAGTTCTACTCGTCACACTCCGGTCAATTTATCGTAAGCAAGCAATAGTAATCACACGTAAGCAATCACTCAAAAAATCGGGAAGAACGAAGAAGACAATTCAGAAAACGTCAAAACCAAGCAAATAACTCTTGCAACATAAAACAATTTATAAAAGTACCAAAATTAAGTGAATTTGGCCTTATTAGAGAGTTTAGGTCAAGAGCTTCGATTTGCAAAAAGAATCAACTAAATTGGATTTACGAAACTCAAGTTATGTTCAAAAGAAGTTTGAATATGAATCTCAACAAAATTCGAAATTTGAAAATTTCAAAAAGTTGATGTGACAGGTTCACTTGATAGGTGAAAACGAGACAAAGCTATAGGCGCTGGTTTCATCTAATTTGGATAAACGAGTGAAAAGTTATGGCTATTTTGAAAAATCAGGGCCAAGCTGTTTTATTGAAGAAAAATAGTTACGGCTAAAGTCTCATGTATAAATACATAGACTAATTGGTAATTTAATTATTCTATCGTATTAGTATAGAAATAATAAACTATGAAAGTATAAAAAAACAAAGAAAGATACCTTTATAAAGCAGAGAAAAGATGACTTCGAAGAGAGGAGACAATTCCCAAAAGTCGCTTCGGAGAGGAGAAGAATATTTTTCTTTAAAGAATCTAGTCAAACCAAAATATTGATTTAACCCGAATCAGATGATTTTTGGAGGCTCTATGGGTCTATATTTATTGATGGAAAAGAGGCTTAGGGGTCAAAGGCTAGGCAATGTGGGACTAAATCTATACGTACGCGGATGAAATTTGAAAAATCTCGCATGGGCTAAAAGTTCGGCCCGGCCGCGCGCGTACACTCGCGCGGCAGTTTATTTTTTTTCAAAGGAAGAAAAAAAAAGAAAATCTCGAAAGAAAAGGCTGGCTGGGCCTGGCCCACATAGGATAAAGAAAAAGAAAAGATGGGGCGCCCGCTAGTACTACGATGCGCACGTGGCGACATTTAGTTTCAGGCGCGCGCGCAGATTTGTTATTTGTTTTTTTAACAGAAAGCGATAAACTGAAAAACAAAAATAAAAATAAAACTTTATATAGGCATATTATATATCAAAATTTTCAGATAAAGATTTTCTACAAGCTGAACATTTTCCTAGCATTAAATAAAATACACAAAAATTCAGATAATTCAAAGAGTGCTACTAGTCCAATAAAATCCAATAAAAATCATTATAAAAATACCAAAATTAATTCAAATTTATTTCTCTCCAATTTTCTGATGTAGGGAATCATGTTACCCTATTTTTTGTATATTTTATTTTTGGAGAAAAATAACTTGAATAAAACCCAAATAACTCCAAATTGAAAATAATTTCAAAAGGATTTTAAATTTTGATCCTTTTAAACTCCCAACTCATATTTCATATAATTTGAAGAAGTCATTTTATCTTGTCTCGTGAAAATCATTGAGTTGCATAAAGTTTCAGAATTGGAAATATTTTCCCAAATGAAATTCAAATATTTTCAAACACCCCATTTCATTTAAATAAATGGAAGAAGTCATGTCATCTTCTCTCTAGGGTTTTGTGTTTGAAAAGGATTTGAATTCATGGAGATCATAAAAGCAAGATGAATGTTCGGGAAAGTCCTTTTATTCCCTCTCATTTAACTTTCAAAAATTTCGAATTTCACTCACTTTCAGTCAATCAATCAAACAATCAATCAAATCTATCTATTTAATATAACATTCCAAAATTTAGAATTTTGGGATGTTACAAACCTACCACCCTTAAAATGAATCTCGTCCTCGAGAGTCGGAGAGGCTAGAAAGAAATAGGTTAGGGTCGGGGTCTTCTCAAAATCCATCAATTGTCACAGGAGGGGGTCTGGGGTGCTACCACCCTTAGAAGCATGGTTACAGTTCCATCAAAACTCATATACTTCATCCATATTTTTAACAGTGTCGGTCTTCTCAGATCTTCAGGATAATTCCTTCTCTGGGCTCTTCCGGTAGTCGCATAACCTTTTCCTCAATTCTTCTGTACTTTCATCTTGGTAATTTACGTTTTTTCCGTGCGTCGTGCGAGACGACATGGGGTAATTTACACCATTACCCTCGGGCTACCCACGCCCCACATTCAAGGGGCGGTAACTATCATTTTACTCATCCCACCACCTCTACCGTTTGCGCCACGTACGCTGCATGCATAGTGCGTGACGGGCGCACAGGGCGCGGGAATGAGTGCTATGGCAGAAAACCCAGCACCATGGATAGGCATAGTATGTCGGTCGTTGATTCTAGGCATCGTCAGTGATGCAGACGGACCGGACTAGCAGAGTGGGGTGGTTTCCTCCTTGGTGGTGAGGAGCTACCCTCGGCCGTGCCCCCTATAAAAGGAGGTCCGGGCGGCAGGCTCCTCCATTCACGACCTCCTTCTTCTTCTTCATGTACCTTGCTTCTACCCAGGTGAGGGGAAGGGGACACGGTCGAACTCCGGCAGTGGCAACAAGGGTCTCTTCTCGACAGCGCCTCCCTTCCCAAACTAGAGACGCAGGGGCAGAGTCCAATGCACAAGGTGGTCCTGCATGGTGTGGGCGTGGCCGCCGTGGTGCTCGGGGCCGAGGAGGGTGTGGTGGCGCTCTAGTCGTTCCTCCTCCAGTCACCCCGACTTTGATGCAAGGCCATGTAGGGGACCAGCCATTGGAGTTCGTTGTCAAGATGCACGGGTCCCCGTGCAGTAGCCATCGACACCCCACTTGTTTTGCAAGGGCGATACAGGAAGAACAACTGCTCGGATTGAAGCTGCACATCAGGGGCTGCTGTAATGGCAGCATGCGGGCGGACGTGGAGTTTCCTGCACCTCATGTCATGCTTCTCCGGCGTGTGTGGAAATCCTTCGCTCGTGCCCACAGCTTGGCGGCGGGGTACGTTCTCTATTTAAGTTAATGGAAGCTAGCTTGCTCTCCATCAAGATCTTCGGGCGATTGGGTGCTCGCTTAGGGTGCTGCGTGGAGAGCTCGGCTGATGACGAAGCTCCTCCCTGAGCGACAACGATGAAGAGGACAGTGACGATGATGATGACGGCGCCGAACGGGAGGACGACGACTCTGACTCCAGCTGAGCCCCAGTCGCGACGTCACTGTTAGCTAGGCACCGGTAGCACCATCATCTACACCTAGTTCTTCTTCCCTGGTAGAGCGATTTGCTGGGGAGTTGGGTTTGGATGTCTCTGCCTCCTCTAGCTAGACCCCGCAGGCTTCCTCATGGACTCCAACTTCGTCTTCCCTAGTGGTGTCCCTCCTGTCGTGTTCCGCTGGTCCTGGCAGTGGTGACTAGGGCATCGCCTAGCCGCTCCCTCCAACCACCACCTTCATCCACGCTCTCCCGATCTTGTCAGGCTGTGCCCCGCGGGCCCTAATGGGGTCATGCTGGGCTTCTTCCCAGGCACTCCTTTTGCCCTCTTCACCTCCCACTGTAGGTCCTAGGAGGAGATGGACAGGAAAGGCATTACAGGGCACTTATCTATTTTCAATTCAAAAGATGTAGGCACTTGCCAAACTTTAGTCTTTATTAACCATATTAGTCCCCCGTGAGGTTTGTAGTTGTTTTTCTGCGCATTAATGAAAAAGATATGCTTGTCGGGCACTTGTGCACGTGTCATATACATGGAAAGGAACAACTCCTTTATACTCTCAAGTAAACAAGATATCCCAGCAAGAAGCCTTGCCGGTCTCTTCCTTTGCTTGCCACAAGACTCTGCTTGGCGGGCTAGGACTATGGAAGAGAACTGGCCCCTAGTAACCTAACGTTCCCAAATGCACCTGCGACGACCCTCACCAAAGTAACCTTTTGAATCGAAGGAATAGGAGCACAAATGTTGGAGAGTGACAGGGTCTCTCTACACACAAGTTTTCATCACATCGATATAATATGAATGTCAAAGAAGAACTTATATGCGTTATGTCGCTGGAGGCCGATATGCAAGCTCGTTCTCACTCCTTTCCTTCGGGAATCTTTATCCGCGGTAGGAGGCCTGTTGTTAGTTCAGGGGAAAGAAATAGTAGCATACGACCTTATCCATATGAGCTAATGAATATAGCAAAATCATACTTAAATAAACATGCATGCAAGTTCTCGATGTCAGCGCTTCACTTTATTATCTATGCTCAGGGTCTGTGCTTGGCTTTGTACAAAGGGTTACATGCGCATCGGCAAGGCTTGTACAAAAGGTGGTTGCCGGGGCTGAGCCCGATAACTGCGCCTTATGGGTAGAAGTTGCGAAGATACTCGGTATTCCATGAGTTTTGCACCTTAATGCCATCTTCGGTCTACAGACGGATTAAGCCAGGTCTGGTGACTCGTACTACTTGACAAGGGCCTTCCCACTTCGGCGTCAACTTGTTGGAACCCTTGGTGGATTGAACAGGCCTAAGGACAAGGTTGCCTTTCCTCAAGGCTTCGGGCATGAATCCTGCCACTATGATAGCGGCACAAGGCTTGCTGGTATCATGCAGCACACACAGCGGCCTAGAGATGATCCTCCTTGAGGAGCACGACATCGTCATGCCGGAGCTGCTCTTGCTCTACTTCATCGTAGGCATGTACTCGAGGTGACCCATATATGAGTTCTGTGGGGAGCACTTATTCTTCCCCATACACTAGGGAGAAGGGAATCTGGTCGGTGGCTCGATTTGGTATCGTACACAGGGGCCAAAGAACCACCAGCATCTCGTCGATCTAGCGTCTGCCGCACTTTTATAGCCTATCAAAGGTTATTGTCTTGAGTCCACGCAACACTTCAATGTTCATTCTCTTAGCTTGACCATTGCTCCTAGGATTAGCAATAGAAGCAAAGGAGACCTTCCTTCCAAGGCTTTAGATGTACTGCATGAAGGCACGGCTCGTGAATTGGGTGTCATTGTCAGTGATTATCCTGGTGGGCACTCCAAATCGGCACACCAATCCTTTCATGAACATGAGAGCTGACTGTGCAGTCACCTTCCTCATCGGTTCCACTTCCAACCACTTTGTAAACTTGTCAATGACAATGTACAAGAATTCAAAGCCCCAGTAGAAACAGGGAAGGGGCCCAAGATGTCGAGCCCCCAGACCAAAAATGGCCCGGACAAAGGGATCGTCTGGAGGTCTTGAGCTGGCTGATGGATATTCTTGGAGTGGAACTGGCAGGCTTGACACTTGGTGACTAGTTCAATCACAGCTTGGAGGGCTTTGGGCCAATAGAAACCTTGCCGGGAAGCCTTTCCCACCAGGGCTCTTGATCCAATGTGAGAACCACATGTACCCTTGTGTATCTCTGCCAATAGTTCCAGCCCATCTTCCCAGAAGATACACTTGAACTTCACACAATTCGACCTCTTTCTCTATAGAGTGTCATCGACAAACTAATACATACTGGAATGTCGGGCTACTCCTTCAGCTTCTTCCTGCCCTTCGGCAAGTTGTTCTATTTGAGGGAAATGGACTGTGTGTTGCACCCAGGTTGGAGCATGTGGCTCAACAACAAGGACCAAAGGCACCTCCTCCTTCATGGGAGCGCTTGCCTCGACCGCTAGAACCTACGGCTCCGCAGGAGGGTGCTTCTCACCAACCGAAGTGGAGTCATTCCCGACAACCTCTCTACCAGCAGCCTTAGGGAGTCCCGCCAAGAGATACTTGCCAGAGTCCAACTTTTTCCTCTTTCTGGCCATCATTGAAGGGGACACCAATGGTTGGGTTAGGTGGAGGACAAAAGTCCTTGGTTCCACATGGAGCTTTTGTGCCACACACTTTAATAGGTGATAAGCGATGTGGTTATCTGCACGTGACATGTGCTTTGTTTGCACCCCATCAAAGTGTTCTTCCAGCCTCCTTACCTCGTCCACATATGCCTCCCATCAATGGACTCTGATAGTCCTTATTAACATGCCTCACCACGAGCTGCGAGTCTCTGCGGACAATCAACTTCTTGATTCCTAATTCAATCACAATTCTGAGCCCGGCAAGGAGCCCTTCGTACTAAGCAGTGTTGTTGGTGGCTTTCCCCCAGGAAAAGTGCATTTGAACCATGTAATTGAGGTGTTCTCCAGTAGGTGCAACAAGAAACACGCCAGCTCTAGCACCCTGTAGTGAGAAAGCACATCAAAATACACACTACAGGATGGTGCTAACGCGACACTACGATTAGAGACCCTTTGACGAATATGTGTGTGATGCATTAATCACAAACGTTTCTCTAATAAAACCATCAAAAAGATGCTAAACATTTGCAATGGCGGTGACATCAAACACGGTTCAGATTAGAGTTGCATGTGCGATGCGTGGCAAATGGTTCCAGAAGAATTGTTTGTGATGAGGCAGAACAACAGAAACGGGCAGCCTGATGAGGGCGTGTGCAATATAAGGGATACAGTTCACTAGGATGAACTGTGTGTGATTAAGCAACACAATAAAACGGTAAGCCAGATCAAGGTGTGTGCGATGGAGGGCATACAGTTCACTCGAATGAACTGTTTGCGATGAGCCAAGACAACAGAAACAGTTCAAGTGAACAAGATGTGTGTGATACGTGGCAAACAGGTCCGTAATCAGAAATGTGTGCAAAGACCAATAATAAGACTGACGATTGCTACTAATAAGCCATGTAATTTGCTCTATCTACAGAAGAATAACATATAGAACTGAAATAAACATACAATTACATAAGTGACTATACAGATCATTCTCACACACCTCAATAAATAATTGCATGCATTCTAAACTAGGAGAAACGATCGTCTAATCATCTAATTCTCGTGACTCTCCCGTCACTTCTTTGTGGCTCGATCCCTCGTCTGGGAGGAAGAAGACACTCCCCCATGTCAACGATCTGCATGTACATCTCGTAGCTTGTGTGTGCGTCATTAGCCGCGTACTTGATGTGTTGTTCATCCAGTCTCTCATGCCGGACACTGTGCCAGGCGTTCTTGTCCTTCTTGCTGTCATCCTTCATCTTCATGTACTAGGGGTCGATGATGGCGAAGGCGAGGTCAACCCGGGAGTTCTGTTTGTTGTTCTCACTACCATAGACCTTGTAGTGGGCCTGTATGTTGACAAGATTCTGGCATTTCAAGCCTGAAATCTTGAGCGCTTTTAGATTGTTGGTGGTGTCCACTACTTTGAAACCTATCCACCATCTTACTCAAGCGGGGAATTGTTGCCTACCAAATTGAAACCCTCATCTTCTACTTCCCTCCATCACTCGGATGTATGTGTTGTGTCTAAGCTCAAGAGATGCTCCAACATCTCATCCCATGAGTTGATCTTGAGTGTTCGATCTTCGAGGAGATCATTTTTGGTGGATTTTTCTTCTTTCGTCATTGTGTTGGATAAAGATCTCAAAAGCAAATACGTTAAGATGAATTTGAAGAAATGAATCAACATCTTTGAAAAGGGAAAATGGATCATGGAGATTGTGATAGTTTTGTGACCCCTTTCCTCTTACCTTACATCTTGAATCTCGGGACGAGATTCTTGTTTAGTGGGGGTGAGTTGTCATGTCCCTAGCCTTCCTATACACTTGGACTAGCTTGGTTGCTGCATCATGTCTAAATTTCATTTAAACTTGAATTGGGGACTATTAAACCCTAGCACCAAATGAAATTCAAATAGGTTCAACCTAAAATAATCTTCAATGAACCCAAAGTGCCCTTTGAAAATGTTCATGGCTTCTGATAAAGGTCAAAACCTCTGCCAAAAATGATGAACATATTTCTAGGTCATCTTTGGATTTTTGATTTAAATCATTATGTATTTGAATTTGAGCATTTAATTACCATAAATATTTAAAATGCTCAAATAATTCTAAAACTACATGTGGGCCACTGGAATAATCCACGGAGTGTCCACAAATTATTTTAGGATTTTACAAAATACTTTAGTATTTTTACTAAAGCCAAAACAGTTGCAGGTAAATAGAAAAGAGAAACAAAATATAAAACAGAGACAGAGAGAGAAAGAAACCCACGTGGGCCTTTTACCTTGACAGGCCGACAGCCCAGCCCACTTCCTCGCGCGTCGTCTTCCCCGCGCCTACTGGCACTATGCGTGGCGCGCGCATAGCCGAGCCGCGGCCACCTCCTGGTAGCCACGCAGCTGCTCCCCCTTCGTCCTGCTGCACCGCCCAGGACCGCCTCGACACTGTGCACATCTCCCCTCCCTCCTCCCCTGCTCTCTCCCTCGCCTCTTCACCGCTGCAGCCAAACGCTGTCGTCATCGCCGTTCGCCGTAGTCGTGGCCACTGCCTCCCCCTCGGCCGCTCGACGTGCCCCAGAGCTCCTCCACAACCTCTTCTTCGTCAACATCCAGCTACACGTCGCCGGGCGCCTTGCCTCGGCGTCACCATCGTCTTCTTGCTCCTCGGGTCACTGAGATCGCCATCGCCCATTCGTCGTCGCCAGTGCTTCCCCGAGCCACCCATCTGCACTAGAAGAACCGTCGTGAGCACCTGCGCCTTTCCCTTCTCTCCCCGCAGTCTAACTCGCCCTCTAGCACTAGCGCTGCCACGCCCGAGAGCTTGCTGCTACCGTCTGTGGTGCCGCCGCGGCCACATCTGCTGCCACCAGCGTCCGAGCTCATCAGCATGCTCAGCGCACCCCCAGGAGCATGTAGCACTCTTCGGTTTCTCCCCTAGTGCACCATAGCACCGCCACCGCCTGCACCGGAACTCTGGCCGCCACGGAAGCGGACACGTCGTCGATCTAGGACGTCTCCGCCGACACCACTAGCACCAGCCGACGCAGACGAGGCTCAGGGTTCGAATGGTGCCATCCGCGCCTCGAACCGTGGCATGTGCTGCGATTCCGCGCATCGCCGCCATCTCAGACCTCGTCTACGGCTAATAGCCGGCGGGTTTGACCCCGCTGACCAGGGGGTTTGACCTCCCCTGGATCCCTGACCTGTGGGCCCTGGCCCCTACTTAATTAGTGTTAGTTTGGTCAGGGTTAATTAACTTAGTTAATTAGATGAACCATTGACAAGTGGGCCCAGCCCTGCTAACATTTTAGATAGGATTAGTTTAACACTAATCAACTCGGTGAACTAACTGAGTCACTGACCAGTGGTCCCCACTGGTCAGGTTTGACCTAGACTGACGCTGCTGACCTGCTGAGGTCAGCATGACGTGGTACTGATGCAGTAATGTTTTTCTAGGATTTTAATAAAACAGAAATGATTTATTATTTTTAGAAAATGCCCAAAACTTCTAAAATTCATAGAAATTAATATGTAACTCCAAATGCAAAGTTTTATATATGAAAAATGATCAAAAAATCCAATCTATCCATCTATATCATTTTCATGCATGTTAGAACAACTCAGGACTACTGTTTAGGGAAATCAAATGAATGGCATTAGAATATCCACATATGGGGTTTGAATTTGAATCTTGTGTTCAAATCAACTCCATTTAAATTGCTGCTAGTTGCATTAGCTCAAATCACATCATGTTGCCACGTCATGATGATGCATCATATTGTTGCATTGCATTGATTGTGTTTCTTCTCTATTGCCGATGTTTGTCCCCTCTCAGTGGACGTAGTTCCGATGATGAGTTTGATGACACCGATGAAGAGCTATATTATCTTCAGAAGTGCCAGGCAAGCAGAACCCCCTTGTTCATTCTGATACAATCCCACTATCTCGCTCCTCCTCTCTTTTACTGCATTAGGACAACAATGATTCAACTGTTACATGTTGCGGTAGTTGAACCCCTTTCCTCTGCATGACATGTCATTGCCACAGTAAATAGATGAAACCCACTAGCATGAGTAGGAGTTGTTTGAGCCTTGATGTGCCTACTCATTCATGCTTGTTTGTCATGCCTGCTACTGCTTGGAGTTGAATCAGGTCTGATTCATCAGGGATGAATTGGAATGTGGTGAACATGTCCTGCTATTGAGAGCTAAGTGTGTGAACATGATTTTGTAAAGGTAGCGGTGAGAGGCCACGTAGGAGTACATGGTAGGTTGTCTCATTGAAACCGTCCTCAGGAACTGAGTTCTGTGTTTGTGATCCATGAACAGTTACTACCACGCATTGGAATGCTTAAGTGCCCCTCTCGGCTTATTAACCGCCTCGATCTCTGTCTAGGAGTTGCAACTAGTTTCTGGTGTTTGTAGGTAGTGTTAGTAGTCTGCCAAGTGGCACCCGTTTGGTGGGCTTGGAACCCTGTACACATTGTTTGGGGCCGTGAGCGACACCCCGACCGGATCTCCTTGTGGATGGAACCTAAATAGGAGATAAACCTGGACAAGCGAATTTTGTGGTTAGTCAGGTCGTGGCCGACTCCCTCGCGAGGCTTCCGCTTGAAGGTTGTCGAGATACACGACGTGTACATGGTGGTAAGGGGTGAGAGAATGTGTGAAGAAGTACACCCCTATAGGGTTAACATCATCTATTCGAATAGCCGTGTCCGTGGTAAAGGACTTCGGGGTTGCATGTACAGTTCATAGACAAGTGAAAGTGGATATTCTAAAATGCGCAAGATAAGCGTGAGTGCTATGGATGGCGTTCTCATAGGGAGACGGGAGCAGATCCATAAGTATTGTTATGGTGAATATGTGGACTCGTGTGCGCCACCTCAAAAGAGTTACTTGTAGTCATAGTTTAGGATATCCACCGAGTCAAAGCTGGCTTGCTACAGTTACACTCCATCACCCTCTTTGTTGATACTGATGCATATGTATCTAGTTCTGATGAAAGTCTTGTTGGGTACATATGTACTCACGTTTGCTTAATTTATGTTTTGCAGAGAGACTTCAGTCTCGCTAGTAGTTCCGTGTGGACTTTGACATTTAGCTTGTTACCTCATCTATGATCTTGTGCCCTCAGCAGGGTCTTGTAGATAGTCAGGCTTCTTGGCCTTTTCATTTGTAGTTGTCTGTACTCAGACAAGTTATGCTTCCGCATGTGCTTGTCGCTTGTATGCTCTGTATGTTGGGTCATGAGACCCATGTTTGTAATATCTCGCTCCTCGGAACCTAATGCATAAATACTTTGAGTCGTAGAGTTTTGTTGTGATGACATGTTGTATTTGCACATATCGAGCTTATTGTGTGTATGTTATTGAAATGCTTGGTATGTGTGGGGTTTCACAACCTAGTTGTCTATCCTTGGTAGCCTCTCTTATGGGGAAATGTAGTCTGGTGCTTCCACTGAGCCATGGTAGTGTGCTATAGCCCGGTTTACCGGAGTCCTGCTAGCCCAGTTACTACTGCTCCGGAACACTTAGACTGGCCGGCATGTGATCCACTTCGTTCCTGTGTCTGTCCCTTTGGGGAAATGTAACGCGGTGACTTTCAGTGTCCTGCTAGCCTGCTACAGCCCGGGTTCCCGGAGTCCTGTTAGCCCAGTTGCTACAGCCCGGATTCACACGCTCCTGACCGACATGCTCGATGTTGTTTCATGTATGCATGTCCTCGTAAGTTAGTGCCACTTTGGGTTCACGACTAGTCATGTTGGCCTGGGTTATCTGTCATATGGATGCTAGCGACACTATCATATACGTGAGCCAAAAGGCACAAACGGTCCCGGGCCAGATAAGGTGGCACTCGTGGGAATTACATGCGTGAGGCCGCAAAGTGATATGATTTGTTACATGCTAGATCGATGTGGCTTAGGATCAGGGTCCTGACAGCTTTGGTATCAGAGCCTGACTGCCTGTAGGATTACCAAGCCAAACTGGTCGAAGTCAAGTCTAGAAATGCTTTAGTTATATAAGGGAATTGATTGTGTAAGGGAACGTAAGGCTCTTTTTACTCCTTTACCTTATGCCCTTTTGATCTGAGTCAACCTCTTCTTTTCTACGGGGGTTAAGAACTAGGAATCTCATCTTTCTATCAGGTTCACGTGTTACTAATCTGTAGACTTATAGGATTGATGGTTTCAAGCCCCAGTTCAGTTCCTACCTATTTCCGTGTGTTGTTAGGTTGTCTCAGAACCTTGATATTATGATGTTGAGTGGTTATGCCACCATTTTGCCGGATGTCTCAAATCTCTTTGAGCATTTACAGCCATTATGTTGTCCGAGTCATCCCAGGTTTCTTACTAGTCTGATGCATTTGCAAATCCCTTCCTCCCATTCTCGATGTCCGTTTGGGCCAGATTAAGCACACTAAACGGTTTGTTGAGGTACTACATTGCCTTGAGATATATGTTGGAGCTAGTATAATGACCCTAGGCATCTTAGAGAACCACCCAGTAATCTAGCAACGCTTTGAATCCCTGGTGTGATGATTCTGGACACCATTCTCGAAAGCATCCCGTGATGCCATTTAGTCAGTAGGCATTCTATTCCTGGGTCCTTGAACCCGAGATTCACCCTACTTACTTCATGTTGATAGTGTTGCTAGTTCCTTTAGGATATTAGTAACCTTTGCAATAGTCCTCGAGGTCCGTGGTATTTCCTTCTTCCAAATATCATGAACTGCTTATGGCAGAAGTTCTCTGAACCAAAAGATCACAACAAAAGTGCTCTTGATGAGTTCTCCATTCTTATTGTGAATCTGCCAAATCTACCTTCTACATGGTTTATCCAGAAGAAATATGTTGAACTTTGTTCGACATCCTAATCTACGCATCCACAACTCATAAAATCATATGTTCCTTGAGTTGTCCATCTTTTGTTGTTTTTTGACCTCCGTCTATCAGTTGATAGTCAAGAGCATGTGTGCATTCATGTTCATCGATGACTTTTACTCTTGTGGCCCGTCAAGCCATTCTGGTTCAGAATGACTAGGAGAAACAAACTTCAATGCCTCATCCATATCCAGGATTGGGTCAAAGTAGTTGTATTCCGCAAATCAAAATGCCATCCAGCTTTTGATTCTGTTCTACCCTGAAGTATTGCACACTCTATGTTAGGAATATCTTGAGAAATGCACCACCTCTTATGAATTCTTGACGCAGTGATACTTCTAGCCACCATTATTCATTCCTCGGTTCCCGGTTGTAGTAACCAGAATACCGACAAGGGGATCGTAATGTGTGCAATCAATACTCCTAGTAACCCCATTGCTTGGTAGTTATTGGACAATAATCTCATTCTTAGCGTGTTGGTTGTTGAATCATCACCCTAAGGTTTATCGTGCTACCTAGTCCTTATTTCTGGTGCACTTTTCGATCAATGAGTTAGGATAGTGTCAATCCTTGTTTATTTGATCATATCGTCTTGCCCTGAAAAGCAAGATTGTTCTCGAGCTTAGTGACATATTGGTGGTTTGTGATTTTCCATATATCTTCTCGGAAGTATAACCAGGTTGTCACCTAATCGCGATGTTGAGTTCGTGATCAAGTTGGTTTTTGGTAAGCCACCCATTCTCGAAGATTCTGTGTGGGATACCCTGAACTAGGTGGTTGAGCTAAAAAATAACTTGGAGAGTTGTAAGATGAAAGCTTGTTCCGCTTAGTTAATGGCCAAAGGGATATCCTTGTGTTGTGTGTGTTGAAGAAAGATGATATCGTCATTGATTGATCCTTATGATCAATTGTTGGATCTATTGTCTTGTCCAAACTTTGACTTGATTATGGGCTATCGTCAAGTTAAAGCAACACCAACGATGTTCGTAATGTTGTCTTACTCGTGGTTGATCCCTCGAGCATACACCATTACATCTTTTGGTCTGACCAATGCTATCACCATGTTCACTTATGTGTGGAATTCCAACTACATGGAAGCCTGGATGGATTGTTGTTGAGCCCATTGACAACAATTTCATCTTGTCCATGATTCGTGCTAAACATCAAGCTTGTGTTGGAAACTTTTGTAAGCATTATCTTTGTGCTTCATTCATGAAGCTTATGTTTGGATGAAAGAAGTGACTACGTCTAATTCATGTGCATTTGATGCAAGTTGCCGTCGTGAATTCGAGAAAGTCAATGTTTCTTCCTCTAGAATCATCCCAAGTAAGTCATGCATATGTGCGAAGTATTATGTGGTTTGGAGACTTGCAACCTTCATTCCATATGTATTCCCTAGCACCCCAAGCCACTGATTGATTTGTTCAAGGAAAAGAAGCTCCTTCTTAAGACCCGGGGATTATACAAGAACTTCGATATCCTCGATGATGGTTCCCCACCTGAACTCAGTAGTGTTTTATTACAAGACTACTACATGGTCACGCTTGTCTTGGACACCGTGTTCACAGGTTTGTAGCAGAACCAGCTCATGTTTTCGAGCTTGCTATCGTAGTTCATTTCCCGAGAATCTCGCAACGTCATCTTGTCGATTTGTGTTGCAATTCTTCTTCTCAGACATGTTGAGTCTGAAGTATCCTATTACTAACCAGATCTGAATCTCAGGCAGATATGATGGTTGGAATATTCCAACATTTGCATTTTGTTCCTAGCTTGCATCGCTATTGTGCCATTTTCCCATGGTCTGCCCTCCTTAGTAATTGTTGTTCAGGATCATCTTTAAAAGTGGTCCTACCATCGGTCCCATCCATTTCCGACGATAAGCAAAAATCTTCCATTGCATTGTCTTCAACAAGGTAGTCCACATCATCCATTCTAGTCTGAGTATGCCACTCTTTCGAACTCCGTCAAATGATCGATTGTGATTTGCCTTAGGCTGGTATAGAGAGATTCAATAATCACCATATCAAAAGTAATTCTTGTTGCCACTTAAGGGAATAATTCTACGAGTCACCTTTCCCAAGGTGTCCCGTTATGGAATCATGGCAATTAACTCCTCGCTACTTTGAAACATATGCACCATCTTACTCAAGCGTGGAATTGTTTCCTACCAAATTGAAACCCTCGTCTTCTACTTCCCTCTATCACTCGGATGTATGTGTTGTGTCTCAGCTCAAGAGATGCTCCAACATCTCATTCCATGAGTTGATCTTGAGTTCTTGAGTGTTCGATCTTCGAGGAGATGGTTTTCGGTGGATTTTTCTTCTGTCGTCATCGTGTTGGATAAAGATCTCGAAAGCAAATACATCAAGATCAATTTGAATAAATGAATCAACATCTTCGAAAAGGGAAAATGGATCATAGAGATTGTGATAGTTTTGTGACCCCTTTCCTCTTAGCTCACGTCTTGAATCTCGGGACGAGATTCTTGTTTAGTGGGGGTGAGTTGTCACATCCCTAGCCTTGCTATGCACTTGGACTAGCTTGGTTGCTGCATCATGTCTAAATTTCATTTAAACCTGAATTGGGGACTGTTAAACCCTAGCACCAAATGAAATTCAAATAGGTTCAACCTAAAATAATCTTCAATGAACCCAAAGTGCCCTTTGAAAATGTTCATGGCTTCTGATAAAGGTGAAAACCTCTGCCAAAAATGATGAACATATTTCTAGGTCATCTCTAGATTTTTGATTTAAATCATTATGTATTTGAATTTGAGAATTTAATTACAATAAATATTTAAAATTCTCAAATAATTCTAAAACTAAATGTGGGCCACTGGAATAATCCACGGAGTGTCCACAAATTATTTCAAGATTTTACAAAATGCTTTAGTATTTTTACTAAAGCCAAAACAGTTGCAGGTAAATAGAAAAGAGAAACAAAATATAAAACAAAGACAGTGAGAGAGAGAAACCCACCTGGGCCTTTTACCTTGACAGGCCGACGGCCCAGCCCACCTACTCGCGCATCATCTTCCCCGCGCCTACTGGCACTATGCGTGGCGCGCGCATAGTCGAGCCGCGCCCACCTCCTGCTAGCCACGCAGCTGCTCCCCTTCGTCCCGCTGCACCGCCCAGGACCGCCTCGACACTCTGCACCTCTCCCCTCCCTCTCTGGACCCCTCCCTCCTCCCCTGCTCTCTCCCTTGCCTCTGCACCGCCGCAGCCGAACGCTGTCGTCGTCGCCATTCACTGTAGTCGTGGCCACTACCTCCCCCTCGGCCGCTCGACATGCGCCAGAGCAATGCCACGACCTCTTCTTCGTCCCCATTTAGCAACACGTCGTCAGCGCGCCCTGCCTCACCGTCACCACCATCTTCTTCCTCCTCGGGTCGCCGAGATTGCCATCACCCGTTCGTCGTTGCCAGCGCTTCCCCGAGCCACCCAGCTACACCAGCAGAACCGCCGTGAGCACTTGCGGCTTTCCACTCTCTCCCCGCAGTCTAACTCGCCCTCTAGTGCTAGCGCTGCCACGCCCGAGAGCTTGCGGCTGCCGTACGTGGCGCCGCCGCGGCCACAGCTACTGTCACCCGCGTCCGAGCTCATCAGCGTGCTTAGCGCACCCCCAGGAGCATGTAGCACTCTTCGGTTTCTCCTCTAGTGCATCGTAGCATCGCCAACGTCTTCACCCAAACTCCGGCCGCTGCGGAAGCGGACACCGCCGTCGATTTGGGTCGTCTCCGCTGACCCCACTAGCACCAGCCGACGCGGACGAGGCTCAGGGTTCCAATGGTGCCATCCGCGCCTTGAACCGTGGCCTGTGCTGCGATTCCGCGCATCGCTGCCATCTCGGACCTCGTCGACGGCTAATCGCCGGCAGGTTTCACCCCGCTGACCAGGGGGTTTGACCTCCCTTGGATCCCTGACATGTGGGCCCAGGCCCCTGCTTAATTAATGTTAGTTTGGTCAGGGTTAATTAACTTAGTTAATTAGATGAACCACTGACAAGTGGGCCCAGCCCTGCTAACATTTTAGATGGGATTAGTTTAACACTAATCAACTCGGTTAACTAACTGAGTCACTGACCAGTGGGCCCCACTGGTCAGGTTTGACCTGGACCGGTGTTGCTGACCTGCTGAGGTTAGCATGACATGGTGCTGATGCAGTAATGTTTTTCTGGGATTATAATAAATCAAAAATGATTTCAGAAAATGCCCAAAACTTCTAAAATGCATAGAAATTAATCTGTAACTCCAAATGCAAAGTTTTATATATGAAAAATGATCAGAAAAATCCAATCTATCCATCTGTATCATTTTCATGCATGTTAGAACAACTTATGACCACTGTTTAGGGCAAATAAAATGAATGGCATTAGAATATCCACATATGGGGTTTGAATTTGAATCTTGTGTTCAAACCAACTCCATTTAAATTGCTGCTAGTTGCATTAGCACAAATCACATCATGTTGCCATATCATGATCATGCATCATATTGTTGCATTGCATTGATTGTGTTTCTTCTCTGTTGCAGGTGTTTGTCCCCTCTCAGTGGACCTAGTTCCGACGATGAGTTCGATGACACCGATGAAGAGCTATATTATCTTCTGATGTGCCAGGCAAGCAGAACCCCCTTGTTCATTCTGATACAATCCCACTCTCTCGCTCCTACTCTCTTTTACTGTATGAGGACAACAACGATTCAACTGTTACATGCTGCGGTAGTTGAACCCATTTCCTCTGCATGACCTATCATTGCCACAGTAAATAGATGAAACCTACTGGCATGAGTAGGAGTTGTTTGAGCCTTGATGTGCCTACTCATTCATGCTTGTTTGTCAAGCCTGCTACTGCTTAGAGTTGAGTCAGGTCTGATTCATCGGGGATGAATTGGAATGTGGTGAACATGTCCTGTTGTTGAGAGCTAAGTGTGTGAACACGATTTGATAAAGGTAGCTGTGAGAGGCCATGTAGGAGTACATGGTGGGTTGTCCAATTGAAACCGTCCTCAGGAACTGAGTTCTATGTTTGTGATCCATGAACAGTTAGTACCATGCATTGGAATGCTTAAGTGCCCCTCTCGGCTTATTAACCGCCTCGATCTGTGTCTAGGAGTTGCAACTAGTTTCTGGTGTTTGTAGGTAGTGTTAGTAGTCTAACAAGTGGCACCCAGTACAGGTGGGCTTGGCACAGACTAGGCACCATGGCCGGGTATGCCAAGCGTCGCCCGTTTGGTGGGCTTGGAACCCTGTACTCATCGTTTGGGGCCGTGAGCGACACCCCGACCGGATCTCCTTGTGGATGGAACCCGGATGGGAGATAAACCTGGACAAGCGACTTGTGTGGTTAGTCAGGTCGTGGCCGACTCCCTCGCGAGGCTTCCGCTTGAAGGTTGTCGAGATACACGACGTGTACATGGTGGTAAGGGGTGAGAGAATGTGTGAAGAAGTACAACCCTACAGGGTTAACATCATCTATTCGAATAGCCGTGTCCGCGATAAAGGACTTCTGGGTTGCATGTACAGTTCATAGACAAGTGAAAGTGGATATTCTAAAATGCGCAAGATAAGCGTGAGTGCTATGGATGGCATTCTCGTAGGGAGACGGGAGCGGATCCATAGTGGTGTATTGTTATGGTGAATATGTGGACTCGTGTGCGCCACCTCAAAAGAGTTACTTGTAGTCGTAGTTTAGGACAGCCACCGAGTCAAAGCTGGCTTGCTGCAGTTAAACTCCATCACCCCCTTTGTTGATACTGATGCATATGTAGCTAGTTCTGATGTAAGTCTTGCTGGGTACATTTGTACTCACGTTTGCTTAATTTATGATTTGGAGGGAGACTTCAGTCTCGCTAGTAGTTCCGTGTGGACTTCGATGTTTAGCTTGTTACCTCAACTAGGATCTTGTGCCCTGGGCAGGGTCTTGTAGATAATCAGGCTTTGTCAGCCTTTTGATTTGTAGTTGTCTGTACTCAGATGAGTTAAGCTTCCACATGTGCTTGCTGCTTGTATGCTCTGTATGTTGGGTCATGAGACCCATGTTTGTAATATCTCGCTCCTCGGAGCCTAATGAATAAATACTTTGAGTAGTAGAGTTTTGTTGTGATGCCATGTTGTATTTGTACATATTGAGCATATTGTGTGTATGTTATTGAAACGCTTGGTATGTGTGGGGTCCGACAACCTAGTTGTCTATCCTTCTTGGCCTCTCTTATGGGGAAATGTAGTTTGGTGCTTCCACTGAGCCATGGTAGTCTGCTACAGCCCGGTTTACCGGAGTCCTGCTAGCCCAGTTACAACTGCTCCGGAACACTTAGACTAGTCGGCATGTGATCCACTTCGTTCCTGTGTCTGTCCCTTTGGGGAAATGTCACGCGGTGACTTTCAGAGTCCTGCTAGCCTGCTACAGCCCGGGTTCCCGGAGTCCTATTAGCCGAGTTGCTACAGCTTGGATTCACACGCTGCTGACCGACATGCTCGATGTTGTTTCATGTATGCCTGTCCCCGTAAGTTAGTGCCACTTTGGGTTCACGACTATTCATGTCGGCCCGGGTTCTCTGTCATATGGATGCTAGCGACACTATCATATACGTGAGCCAAAAGGCGCAAACGGTCCCGGGCCAGGTAAGGTGGCACCCGTGGAATACCATGCGTGAGGCTGCAAAGTGATATGATGTGTTACATGCTAGATCAATGTGGCTTAGGTTTCTCCTCTAGTGCACCATAGCATCGCCATAGTCTGCACCCGAACTCCGGCTGCCGCAGAAGCGGACACCGCCGTCGATCTAGGTCATCTCCGGCGACCCCACTAGCACCAGCCGACGCGGACGAGGCTCAGGGTTCCAACGGTGCCATTTGCGCCTCAAATCGTGGCCCGTGCTGCGATTCTTCGCATCGCCGCCATCTCGGACCTCATCGACGGCTAATCACCGGCGGGTTTGACCCCGCTGACCAGGGGGTTTAACCTCCCGTGGATCCCTGACGTGTGGGCCCTGGCCCCTGCTTAATTAGTGTTAGTTTGGTCAGGGTTAATTAACTTAGTTAATTAGATGAACTACTAACAAGTGGGCCTAGCCCTACTAACATTTTAGATAGGATTAGTTTAACACTAATCAACTCGGTTAACTAACTGTGTCACTGACCAGTGGGCCCCACTGGTCAGGTTTGACCTGGACCGATGCTGCTGACCTGCTGAGGTTAGCATGACATGGTGCTGACACAATAATGTTTTTCTAGGATTTTATTAAATCTGAAATGATTTATTATTTTCAGAAAATGCCCAAAACTTCTAAAAATGCATAGAAATTAATTCGTAACTCCAAATGCAAAGTTTTATATATGAAAAATGATTAGAAAAATCCAATCTATCCATCTGTATCATTTTCATGCATGTTAGAACAACTTATGACTACTCTTTAGGGCAAATCAAATGAATGGCATTAGAATATCCACATATGGGTTTGAATTTGAAACTTGTGTTCAAACCAACTCCATTTAAATTGCTGCTAGTTGCATTAGCTCAAATCACATCATGTTGCCATGTCATGATCATGCATCATATTTTTGCATTGTATTGATTGTGTTTCTTCTCTGTTGCCAGTGTGTCGGATTTGGGGTTCCGGCAGACCCTTAAGGTTCGAACACTGGTGTGTGCGCGAAATTCTTTCCCTTCTAGCGATATACGCCCTAGCTCGCTAAGGTCTCGCGGATGAACTCGACGCACTCGCAACACAAATACACAAGATTTATACTGGTTCGGGCCACCGTTGTGGTGTAATACCCAACTCTAGTGTGGTGGTGGTGGATTGCCTCTTGGGCTGATGATGAACAGTACAAGGGGAAGAGAAACCCCTTGAGGTTGAGGTGTTTTTGTGTTCGGTGTGGCTAAGGGTTGGCTCTCGATCCGGTCTCCCTCCTTATCTTCTCCTCCCTCTCTCCTTGTGGTGACTAGTCCTATTTATAGAGGCCCTGGTCCTCTTTCCAAATATTGAGCAGGAAGGGAGCCAACAATGGCGGCCAATTTGAAAGGGGACAGCTAGTACGAGCTATCCTGAAAAAAGGTGGTCTTTGCCTGCCAAATGTTCTGGTGATGACGCCGTCTTGGGCTCCATGGTGACCTCCGTCCTGCCGTCCTGCGAGTCTTGGTCTCGTTGCACCAATATGGAAACCTTTGCTTGATGCCTCAGTACTCCGCCCCTGCGCTTGCTCCCTTAGCACAAAAGAGGAAGCAAGGACATTGTGCATGCTGGTGCCCGCCTGGTGTCGATCGTCGCGGCTCACGTCACGAGAGCCTCGCGAGGTTCGCCCCGCCTTGATATCTCCGCTCCTCACGAGGCTGCCTGGTGAGGCTGCTCCTGAGGAGGTCTTGCATCATCCGCCTCACGAGGGTCTTGGTTCCTAGTCGATGAAGATGGGCCGCCTAGGCCTGCCAACACAGCCATGCCATGGGCCGCAGGCAGGCAAGTCTGGGGACCCCCGTTCCCAGAACACCGACAGTAGCCCCTGGGCCCAAGGCGCGCACGGGCTTAGCTTCGAGGCGAAGCCAAAGGGTCAAGCGCGGAGCGCCACAGTCTCCAAAAGCCTGCGGCCTCGGTTGATGCGTGGCGGTTGATTGGACGTGGGCGTATCCACTTCCCCATGCTGCCTCGGCAACTGCTCGACTTGACAAGTCCCTGTGACATGTAAAGAAAATCATCATTACCTGAGATCATGGGAGGTGCCGATTGGCCTTCTTCCGCTATAAATGGGGAGGGGGCGGAGCCCCCGTCGCCCATCTCTTCTTGGTTCACTTGCTTCTTCCTCCTTGCTCCATCGCTAGAAGTGATGGCGCCGCTGAAGGGGTTCTCCGCCGCGGAGAAGGGCAAGGCCCCTCGGGAGCGACTCGGCTCCCCGCCACCCAAGCAAGGACGTGGCCATCCCCGCAAGTATGCCGCGACCCCCGCCGTGGCCCCCGGCTTCCGGGGTGGCGCTGCAGTGCGTGGCAGGAGTCGCTCTAGTCGCGGCAGTCTTGTCGATGAGAGGAGATGTGTCGTGGTTGCGCGACCTCCTCGACCGCGGTTCCATGCGTCAGAGGTGCTGCCGGAGTTCGTTCTCTGGTCGGAGAATCCGGCCGACAGCTGGCTCCAGCTCCCCCGCTTCTTTGCTGACGAGCTGCCAGCCTCCGGTCCAGGCGGGCTCTGGCTGCAGGCAGACGGTTGCTGCAGCCGAGCTTCATGGGTCGCGGTCGAGGTCTCCTCCACGGGCAACATTGCTTTGTCCCACGGTTGGTAGACGTTCGCCCGTGCACGTGGCCTGGGCAGGCGGTGCACCCTCCACTTCAAGTTCGACGGCGACGCAACCCTCTTCATGAGGGTGTTTGGGAAAGACAGTCAGCGCACCGGATGCTGCCCTGAGGTGAACGACGGCGAGGAGGTGCTCGACCTTGGCGATGGTCGGGACGAGGAGGAGGATGAACCCGCCGGCTGCGCCTCATCTGGCTATGGTGGCTCCTCCTTCGGTGACATTTCCAGCAGCGGCGGCCCTGATCAGCCGCCACGCCGCCGCGCCCGCTTCGAAGGTGGTAGTGGGTCGTCTCGTCGCCGCACACCGGTGAAGCGCGAGGATGTGTCCGACTAGGCCCGGGACGCCGCGGAGGCCCTACCCCTGTCGGTTGCTACAGGGGCAAGCGCCACTTTTGTTATGTTCCCCTTTTCCTTCCTGCATCAAAACAAAACCAGCATGGGCCCGGAGGATGTGTATCGAACCACAACTTATTATCCATTGTGCTACGCTTGTTGTTTCAGTGATGTGTGGCTATTTTGCGCAGAGATAACTTAGCCTGGTGCATTCGGGGCACCCTCCTCCTTACGAGGCGTTTGTTTCCTCATGTCCATCTTGACCTTGTGGTCCGCGATTGCTCAGGAACTGCGAAAGAATTCGTTAAGGAGTTTTGCTAGGAGATTTGTCGCTCACCCAAGCCTTGACCCGACGCCTTGTATCGCGGTACCCGTGGGGCACGGAGCAGGAGAGATGCGCCAGCTTTCGGGCTTGAACGAGGGTGGCTCGCGAGAAGGCAGAGAGAAGAAAAACGCTCGCGAGGGCACCTGCCTAGCCCCCTCGCGAGGTATACGAGAGAGAGAACACGAGCGAACCAGAACCGGAAAATGCGGTAAGAGGCGAGGGAATCGAATCAGCAAGGAACACCAAAGGCGAACTTCAATTAAGAAAAGGCGAGCCAACTGCGGAAAGAAAATGAAAAGCAGCATCCGGCACCTAATCTACTCTTCAAGTCTTCTCACCAGCGCGGAGCTAAATGCTGCCACTAGGCGTGGGAGGGAGCCCCAGGGCCTGAGGCCGGCGCTCCTGAGACTCTGGGGCATGTACATCCCCACTCATTGTTACGTGAGAGTGTCACGGGCGGCGATTCTTCGCATGCTCTAGGCCTTCTTCACAGGCTCTGGGCCTTGCTTCATAGGCTCTGGGCCTTGCTTCATGGGTAAAACCTCCGGAGGTGCTAGATGTTCCAGGCGTTCTGGATAGGCATCATGTCCTGCATCTCCAAGCCCACGGCGCCAGGCTTGGAGACATGGACGACCCTGAATGGGACCTCCCACACTGGTGAAAGCTTATGCAGCCCTTCCCTGGAGAGGACCCGCCTCAGGACGAGGTCGCCAACCTCGAGCGTCCTGGAGCGCATGTTGCAGCAGTGGCATCGCCGCAGCGCCTGCTGGTACCTTGCTGCCCTCAGTGCAGCTTCGCGATGACGTTCCTCTCCATGCACGAGGTCCATCCCCCGCATGGCATCATGTTGCGTTTCATCGAACGCCAAGACCCGTGCAGAGCGATGCTTAACCTCGTGAGGAAGGACTGCTTGGTGGCGGTGGTGCGGATAGACCATAACACGGATTGGAGCTCATCGTGCAAGCCCCTGCCACAGGCCTCGAGCTTCTTCTTGAAGGTCCTGGTCTTGAGGCCCCTCAGGACCTCCGTGTTGGCGCGCTCGGACTAACCATTGCTCCTAGGGTGCGCCATCGAAGCATAGCAGATCTGCGTTTCAAGGTTAGGACGGTAGGTTTTGAAGAGGTTACTAGTGAACTGCGAGCCGTTATCTGTGATGATGCGGTTGGGGACCCCGAAGTGGCTCAGGAGGCCCTTGATGAACTTGACAACGGAGCCAGCTGGGATGGTACGGATGGCTTCCACTTCCGCCCATTTGGTGAACTTGTCGATGGCGACGTAGAGGTAGCGGTAGCCCCCAGGCGCTCGAGGGAACGGGCCCAAGATGTCCAGCCCCCAAACCGCGAACGGCCACATGAGCGGAATGGTCTGGAGGCCCTGAGACGGCTGATGAATTTACTTGGCGTGGAACTGGCAGGCTTCACAGGACTTCACGAGGAGAGGAGATATCAAGTCTGGAGGGTCCATGATGACGAGTGGTGCGTGCAGTCCCCACCACTGTCGGTGTTCTGGGAACGGGGGTCCCCAGACTTGCCTGCCCGCGGCCTGTGGCATGGCTGAGCCAGCAGGCCATACGACCCATATTCACAAACAAAGCACCCAAGACCCTCGCGAGGGGCCAAACCTCGCGAGGCGGACGATGCCAGACCTCCTTCGAAGTGGCCTAGCTAGGCAGGATCACGAGGAGAGAAGATATCAAGGCGGGGCGAACCTCACGAGGCTCTCATGACGTCAGCTGTGACGATCGTCACCAACCGGGCGCCAACGCGCAGAGCGTCCTTGTTTCCTCTTTGGTGCAAAGGGTGCAAGCGCAGCCGCGGAGTACCGAGGCCTCAGGCAAAGGTTGCCATTTTGGTGCAACAAGACCAAGACCATGGATTACAAGACGGAGGTCATCGTGGAGCCTAGAACAGCGTCACCAACAGAACTTTGTGTAGGCGAAGACTACTTTTGTCACGATAGCTTGTACTAGTTGTCTGCCTTCAAATTAGCCCACCATTGTTGGCTCCCTTCCCGCTCGATATTTGGGAAGAGGACCAGGGCCTCTATAAATAGGACTAGCCACCATAGTGGAAAAGAAGAGAAGAGAGAGGACGGTCTCATCTTAGCTTGAGAGAGACCACTCCCACACACTCAAGCTCACCGAGCTCAAGAGCGCCCCAACCTCAGGAGGCCGTTCTTACCTTATATTGTTCATCATCAGCCCAAGAGGCAATCCACCACCACACTAGAGTAGGGTATCACACCACAACGGTGGCCCGAACTAGTATAAACCCTGTGTCCTTCTGTGTTGTGAATTCGTCGAGTTCGTCTGCGAGATCCTAGCGAGCTAGGGCGTAGATCGGTTGGAGGGAAAGACTTCGTGTGCACCCCAGTGTTCGAACCTTAAGGGTTTGCCGGGACCCCATACCCCGACATTTGGCGCGCCAGGTAGGGGTGCGCCGTAGCTTCCCTTCCATCAGTTCGTCGCTCCGTCGATCCGTCGTCTCCATGTTGGACGCTCGCCGTGCTCGAGCTGAGCCTCGGGCCGCCCTCGCTGCCCGCGTCGCTCAGACGGCTCCCGTCGGTGGGCCACCTCGTCGTTCTCCGTCTCCCGCCGCCAACTCTACCACCGGCCCGGTGGGAAACAAGCAGCAGATGTCCTCGCAACATCCTTCGGTGCGTCAGGACGGCCGCACCGCTACTCCATCACTCACTCCTGCTGGCTCTTCGTCTCACGTGCACCACGCTCCCATGGAGGCACAGGTCGCGCTCATCGCGGAAAATGAGCTCCTGCGTTACCGCCTCGTCGACGACGTCTATGAGGAGTGGCTCGACCGCATCGCCGAGCTCGTCCGTGCCGCGGGGGGCTCTCTGGCACCGTCCCACTCTTTTCCTCCGCCTCAATAGGCCGCGGGCGACGGGGTTTGTGGCGTGCCTCCACCGCCTCGACCTCCGCGGCATGATCCGCCGCGCCCGATGCCCGCACGTGAAGAAAGGAGATGCCAAGAAATCCTGCGACCGCGAGAAGCTGCACCAGCGCTCCCCGTGCCACCTCGTCAAGACCGCACGCTGCCTGCAGTGGCACAGCGCTGACCTTGCCAAGACCAAGCTCCGCCCCCGAAGCGGGCCCCGGCAACCACGGCAGGCTGCCACGCCTTCACCCTGAGCCTGCGCAGCGTTGCCTGGCCAGGCAAGTTCAAGCCAGATCTGCCTCCTCGGTACGACGGCACCACCGACCCCGCGGAGTTCCTATAGCTCTATGAGTTGAGCATCGAAGCGGCCAACGGCGACGAAAAAGTCATGGCGAACTGGTTTCCATGGCTCTCAAGGATGGGGCCCGCTCCTGGCTCCTGAACCTGCAGCACGGCTCGATCTCCTCCTGGGATGAGATGCACGACCGCTTCATCGCCAACTTCCCGGGCACTCATGACCGCCCACCGGTCGCGGGCGACCTACGCCGCATCAAGCAACAGCCAGGAGAGACCCTCCAGAAGTACATCCAGCGATTCAATAGCGCCCGCCTCAAGATCCCCAAGGTCACGGATGAGGCCATCATCTCCGCATTTTCCGACGGCGTCCGCGACGTCAAGATGAAGGAAGAGCTGGCTATCCATGAGGAGCTTTGCACATCTCAGGAGCTGTTCAACCTGGTGACCAGGTGCGCAAGATCTAAGGAGGGGCGACTCTCTCTCCTCGAGCTGCCAGCTGCAGGAGTGGAGGAAAAGAAAGCCAAGGCCAAGGACGTGAAGCGTAAAGAGGCAGTAGTGCTCACAGCAGAGCCCGACACCAAGAAAGGCAGAGATCAGCCCAAGTCATCCAAGAACGGCCGCCCATTCTGCGCCTTCCATAACCTGAACACCCACAACACTAGCGACTGTCAAGAGCTCGGAGCCATTCAGGAAGGACGCTTCGGCCGACGCCCCAAGCGCAATGATCGGGGCTACGGCCGTGGAGGAGGACGCGGAGGCGGACGCTGGGACGACCGTGGCCCGTGCCAGGAGTGGCATGACCGGCCTCGTGAGGACCGCTGGCATGACCAACCTCGTGAGGGCGCCTGGAGGGACCTGCCTCATGAGGATCGCCCCCTGGGCAACGCTGGTCTTCCCCCATTGCCGCCGCCAAGGAGGAACGATGAGCACTACCAGGACGAGGGGGTTGGGGGCTTCCAGGAGCCGCACACGGTCGCTTGCATCCTGGGCGGTGCTCAGGCCCCAGCCTCTCAGTGCATCTTCAAACAGTTCACTCGCGAAGTAAACGCGGTGCTCCCCAAGCTCGTGGCCACGCGCCCGCTCCGGTGGTCCAAACGCGCCATCACCTTTAGCTTGGCTGACCAGCTCAAGTGCGCAGCCACCGCTAGCACACTCCCTATGTTGTGCTCCCCAGTCATCAGCAATGTGCAAGTCACCAAGACTCATCGACGGCGGCGCAGGGCTCAACGTCCTATCAGCCGACACATTCGACAGCCTCCAAGTGCCCTATGAGCAGCTCCAGCCAACCAAGCCTTTCTCAGGAGTGACTGACGGTTCCACCACACCAATATGGCAAGTCTGCCTCCCTGTCACCTTTGGGGAGCGCAAGAATTACTGCACCGAGCTCATCGACTTCGACATCGCGCACATCCGCCTGCCGTACAATGCCATCCTCGGGTATCCAACCCTGGCCAAGTTCATGGCAGTCACTCACCATGGCTACAACATTCTCAAGATGACAGGAAGCGGGGGGATCATCCCAGTCCCATGTGAAGAAAGGGATGTGATGTGCTCCCTTGAGCGCGCCTTCCAAGCCACGGCAATCGACAACCCAGACAGCAGAAGTGAAGGCCCTCTAGAGGCCATCCCCAAGAAGAAGCTACCGCGCTGTGCAGGACCCCAAGAAGATGGCGTCGCATCAGGAGCCTCGTCAGGATTGGCGGCCGCTCCAGGGGTGCCTCCCTCCACCGCATAGGAAAGCGCGCCCGGCGCCCTCCTCAGGCAAGGCTCAGGGTCTCTCTTCTAGAGGGCCTCAGACCTTGACAATCTGATGAGGGAGGCGCTTGGGCACCACTTGGAAGCGTGCTTCGCGGCACGTGTTCCTCAGGAGAGCATGGGGCGAGGAATGCCCACCACCCGGGAGTTCATCACCAAGATCACCCAAGAGCTACAAGATGCAAAGGCCATGCGTGGCGATAGCTGTTCACAAAGTGTGGCTCACCACCCAGGCGAGGGTGCCAAGCTGCGCACCTATGTCGACATCCCAGGGCTCAACAGGGCCGCATCTCAGGAGCGCTTCTGGTCATCATGTGCGGGCCACTGTGCAGGTCCACCACACAGCTTTGTTCGCATGCCCTTCGGCTTGCCGAGCGTGGCATCGGCCAATCAGCGCAATATGCGGCAAGTCCAGGCAGCTCAGGAGGCCAGGATCCACGCTGTTCTAGAGGAGATGGTGACGACCTTCAAGGAACCTCCTGAGACCCCAGAGCCTCCCGAGGCTCAGGGTCCCGGTGGCTCATGAGGAGTCATTCCTTCGACGTGTGGCTTCAGTTGCACCAGCTCTACTTTGTCTATAGACCCAGGTGACATCTTCCAAGTTCATTTAAGCTGGGAGCGCCCCTCGGGATGCACTATTCCTAGGCCACGTGGGTCCGTCCCTGTCGCATGTATCCTTTCTGCTTATGTTTCTAAGTTTACCTTGCTGGGGGCGCCCCTCGGGCTGCATCATCCCCACGTCGCTCGGGCCAGACCCAATGGCATGTACCTTCCTGCATTTATCTCAGGCAATCTGCTCTTCATGCTTAAGCTGCCAACTGCTATCACCTACTCGATCATCAGCCCCCTCGAGGCCCCTAGACAGGCACGGCGCTGGTGCATGGGTCCGTCCCAGCCAGGGCCGACAAATCTGAGTGGTCGAGCTCTGGCTCACGGCACGCACCGTGCACGTCACCTCATCAGGCCCTCAGTGCTTTCACTTCATCCGGACCAACCAGCGGCAGGCAGGTAGGTGTAACGACAAACCATGTTTCTCCTTATGCCTGTTCACAGGAACCCCGCGGGAAGGACAGCAGGTGGCACCGCGAGTCTCCTTTCCTCTTGCGCGACTCGCTTGCGCGTTAAAAGGGGGGCTCCTGACCATCTCGACTCAGGAGCTCTTACTGGATCTCCAGCCCTCACCCCTTGCCTTGACCACGACATCGCGACCTGGCATACCAGCGGCGGCTGAGCTCGCTCGAGGGCCAGGACCTGAGGACGTAGTGCATTAAGAGGAGCTCGGGAGAAGGAAAACTCGCACGGGCCGGCCTAGCTATGTCGCGTAAGTTGGCCCGCAACCCTAGCACAACATCGGGAATCACCGCGAAGTCATCAAGATAAGTTTCGCCCTTGGGTCAGAAAAACATTTGGGCCTAATAGTCACTCACCCCATGCCGAAACCCCATTGCGGCCAAGTCATCTTCCTTTCTTTCCTTTCCATGGCCGCTTGGGCGCTATGGGGGACCTCCTGAGCATCGCGCCTCAGGGGTTCTTACTGGACCTCGGGCCGTGCACCTCCTGGCCTTGAACACGGCATCACTACCTGGCATACCAGCGACGATTGGAGCCGCCTTGGGACAGGGACCCATCAGCGTAGAGCAACAAACTATCGCGAGGAAAGAAAGGGGAGGCCAAGCCTTAACGGGACGCGCGTTCATCAAATCTTCATAACAAGGAAAATAGGTACCAAGGCATTGCAGATCCTTACATGCCCCCACGGGGTGATTCATGATCCTTCGAAGGAAACAAAAGCTGATGCTAAGGGGGTGGTATCTACATCCTCCCGTGGCGGACGCCATCATCAACGGTCTTCCATGGGAGGCCGGCGCCAGCCCCATCCAGATCAGCAGCGGCGGTGGCCGGACGCCGCAGCCTTGCTCCGGGCACGGGGAGAGCTCGGGGGGACATAGCTATCGTCGCTCGTCTCCGGAGTCTCATAGAGCTCAGGATAATAGCTTGACTCCCAAGGGCTGCAGCTGCTGGAGTCGTCGCGCTCTTCTCCAAAGCAGCACTCCAGGCAGCGGCCCTCGGTGTTGAAGACTTTGAAGAGAAGCATGGAGGCGCCGTCGTACTCGAAGTGGAACACGAGGGCACCCCTCGTGCGACAGATCCGTGCAATCTCACCCCAGCCGCGAGTCATGAAGATTTTGCCAACGGGGACCGCTTCGATCTTCGCTCTGATCGCCGGAGCGCCACAATCGGCATGCTGCAGCGAGAACTCAAGAGGCCCCCTCGGTGGCATCACGTCGGAGAAGAACCATGGGAAGCGGATCTAGGAGTTCGGAGGCGTCGGCGTCCACAGCACTAGCTAGCGCGAGGAGTCCGCCGCATGGACGGCCCGCGTTGCCGAGGTGCGGCGACCCCGGGTGTGGTGTGGGTGACGCTGCTCGCTACTTCGTCCTCCTGAGCCTACAGCTTGGGCGTACAAGGGTAGTGGTACCCCGGCGGAGGCCGCTCGCACAAAGGCCTCGCCACCACCTGCAACGCCGCCTCGTCACGGCGATGGATCGACCTCTTCTTCGGCAGGAGTGGCTCCGGGGCATCCCGGGGGGCTTTCCCCTTCTCCTCGGCGGAGAATCTTCTGATAGGCACCATTGAAGCAAACAGTGGAGCGAGGAGGAAGCAAGCAAGGAAGAGATGGGCCACGGGGGTTCCGCCCCCTCCCCATTTATAGCAAGAGAAGGCCAACCGGCGTCTCCCACGATCACAGGTAATGACAGTTTCCCTTGCATGTCGCAGGGACTTGTCAAGTCGTGCAGTCGCCGAAGCAGCATGGGGAAGCAAAGACGCCCACGTCCAATCAACCGCCACGCGTCAACCGAGGCCGCAAGCTTTTGGGGCCCGCGGCGCTTCGAGCTTGACCCTTGGCTTCGCCGCGAAGCCAAGCCCAAGCACACCTTGGGCCCGGGGGCTACTGTTGGCGTTCTGGGAACGGGGGTCCCCAGAATTGCCTGCCCGCGGCGTGGCTGTGCCCGCGGCGTGGCTGCGCCAGCAGGTCGTACGGCCCATCTTCACCAACAAAGCATCCAAGACCCTCGCGAGGGGCCAAGCCTTGCGAGGCGGACGACGCAAGACCTCCTCTGGAGTGGCCTAGCTAGGCAGGCTCACGAGGAGCGGAGATATCAAGGCGGGGCGAACCTCACGAGGCTCTCGTGACGTGAGCCATGACGATCGACACCAGGCGGGCGCCAGGCGGGCGCCAGCGTGCACAGCGTCCTTGTTTCCTCTTTGGTGCAAAGGGGGCAAGCGCAGCCGTGGAGTACCGAGGCCTCAGGAACATGTTGCCATTTCGGTGCAACAAGACCAAGACCACGGACTGCAAGACGAAGGTCATCGTGGAGCCCAGAACAGCGTCACCACCAGAACTTTGTGCAGGCGAAGACTACTTTTGTCAGGATAGCTTGTACTAGGTGTCCCCTTCATATTAGCCCGCCATTGTTGGCTCCCTTCCCGCTCGATATTTGGGAAGAGGACCAGGGCCTCTATAAATAGGACTAGCCACCACAGTGGAAAAGAAAAAGAGAAGAGAGAGGACGATCTCATCTTAGCTTGAGAGAGACCACTCCCACACTCTCAAGCTCACCGAGCTCAAGAGTGCCCCAACCTCAGGAGGCCGTTCTTCCCTTGTATTGTTCATCATCAGCCCAAGAGGCAATCCACCACCACACTGGAGTTGGGTATTACACCACAACGGTGGCCCAAACCATTATAAACCATGTGTCCTTCTGTGTTGTGAGTTCGTCGAGTTCATCTGCGAGATCCTAGCGAGCTAGGGCGAAGATTGGTTGGAGGGAAAGACTTCGCACGCACCCCAGTGCTCGAACCTTAAGGGTTTGCCTGGACCCCATACCCGACAACCATTTATGTCAGTTAGCAGCTCCTTCGCCTGGTCCCTGGAAATGCAGCGCAGGGAAACGTCGTTCGGCCGCTTCCTATATAACTCACCATCCTGGATGCAGTATGCCGTGGCTTGCCGAACCACACGCTCTACATCTTCCTCCTTCTCTGGCAGCACCCCTACATCAGATATTCCTTGAATTGTTTGGTCCAGCATCCTTCCTGAGGTTCGAGCGCCAAGAGCAAGCGAGCTCCTGAGGTCGGGCCATAGGCCGGGGGCCCTGTGGTAGGAGGCTGTGGGAGCTCCTGCCGAGGCTGACCTATGCTTGAAAGTGGTGGTGTCGCCAATGGCTTGAAGAGTCATTCCTCAAAGACACCAGGCTCTTGTGGCTACCGCTGGGAGGCTCTCTTAGCGATGTTGTCGGCTTCCTTGTTGGTGCCCCGGGGCACGTGCTGCAGCTCCAGGCCCAAGAACTGCTTCTCCATCTTGCGCACCTCCGCGAGGTATCCCTCCATATGCTCATGCTTCGGCTCGTATACTTTGTTGCAGAAGTTGACGAGGAACTGCGAGTCGCCTCTAACGGTAAGGCGCTTCATTCCCAGAGCTGCCGCGGCCTCCAGGCCGGCTATGAGGCCTTCGTATACCGCAATGTTGTTGGAGACCTTCTCGCCCTGCTCAAAGCAGAGCTGCACGGCGTTGTAGAGCTTATCCTGAGTGGGCGAGATGAGTACTACTCCAGCCCCCGCGCCCTGGTTCACGAAGGCACCATCGAAGTACATGACCCAGCCATCCAGTGCCTCACTTCCCGGTGAGGTAGAGTGGTCTTCGCCTACTTCAATTGTTGGGACGTCCGTCCATTCCGCCACAAAATCAGGGAGCGCGGATCCCTTGATGACCCTGGTAGTGCTGAACTCTAACTAGAATGCTTGCATCTCGATGTTCCACTTGGCAACCCTTCCAGCAGAATTGGGGTGTAACACCCAGGATGCGGCTATATCTCCCACGTGTCGGGGCACGACTTAGAGGCATAACCACATGGTAGGTTTGTCATAAGAGGGGTAATCTTCACACAATCCCATGTACTGAGTAAGAAAGGGATTAAGAGTTGGCTTACAATTGCCACTTCACAAAAATACAAGTTAAACATACATCATCCAAATTACAAACAAGGTCCGATTATGGAACCAAAATAAAAGAAGACAACCCCAAATGCTAGATCCCCGATCGTCCCGACTGGGCTCCACTCCTGATCAACTGGAAACGAAACAACACAGCGAACACGATCTTCATCGGGCTCCCACTTGAGCTCGGTTGTGTCACCTGCACTGGTATCATCGGCACCTGCAACTGTTTGGAAGTATATGTGAGCCACGAGGACTCAGCAATCTCACACCTGCGAGATCAAGACTATTTAAGCTTATGGGTAGGAAAGGGTAGTGAGGTGGAGCTGTAGCACTAAGCATATATGGTGGCTAACATACGCAAAAGAGAGCGAGAAGAGAAGAAAAGCACGGTCGAGAAGCTAAAAGTGATCAAGAAGTGATCCTGAAGCTACTTACGTTCAAGCATAACACGAGAACCGTGTTCACTCCCCGGACTCCACCGAGAAGAGACCATCATGGCTACACACGCGATTGATTCATTTTAATTAAGTTTAGTGTCAGGTTTTCTACAACCGGATATTAACAAATTCCCATCTGCCCATAACCACGGGCACGGCTTTCAAAAGTTCAAACCCTGCAGGGGTGTCCCAACTTAGCCCATCACAAGCTCTCACGGTCAACGAAGGATATTCCTTCTCCCGGGAAGACCCGATCAGACTTGGAATCCCGCTTACAAGACATTTAGACAATGGTAAAACAAGACCAGCAAAGCCACCAGATGTGCCGACAAATCCTGATAGGAGTCGCACGTATCTCATTCTCAGGGCACGCTAGATGGGCAAGACATCGGGTTGGCATAAACCATGGTTGCCCAGGGGGCGCCGGACATCGCCCAGTTTGGACCAACACTTGGAGGAGCACTGGCCCGGGGTTAAAATAAAGATGACCCTTGAGTCTACAGAACCCAAGGGAAAAAGGCTTAGGTGGCAAATGTTAAAACCAAGGTTGGGCCTTGCTGGAGGAGTTTTATTCAAAGCAAACTGTCAAGGGGTTCCCATAACACCCAACCGTGTAAGGAACGCAAAATCAAGGAACATAACACTGGTATGATGGAAACTAGGGCGGCAAGAGTGGAACGAAACACCAGGCATAAGGCCGAGCCTTCCACCCTTTACCAAGTATATAGATGCATTATATAAACAAGAGATATTGTGATATCCCAACAAATCCATGTTCCAACATGGAACAAACTTCATCTTCACCTGCAACTAGCAACGCTATAAGAGGGGTTGAACAAAGCGGTAACATAGCCAAACAACGGTTTGCTAGGAAAGGTGGGTTGGAGGCTTGACATGGCAATATGGGAGGCATGATAAGCAAGTGGTAGGTAGCGCGACATAGCAAAAGAGCGAACAACTAGAAAGAAAAGATAGAAGTGATTTCGAGGGTATGGTCATCTTGCCTGAGATCCCGCAAGGAAGAAGAATGAGTCCAAGAAGAAGGCAACCGGACGGAGTCGAACGGATCCTCACAACTCTGGAACGAAACCAAAGCTAACGAGAGAAGCAACCCGGAAAGAAGCAAGCAACATAGTAAACAACCCTCACATAAACATGGCATGATGCACAATCAAGTATGATGCATGTCTGGTTTAAATATGAATGGCATGGCAAAGTGCACAAACAATACTACAAGTTAAGTGGGGCTCAATATGCAAGGAGTTGCATATTGATGAAACACCACGTTCCATTATTTAGTTCACTCATGATTAGGTACTCAACAAAATTAAATGTTGGTTAACATGGCAAGAGGTGAAACATGAGTAAAATACATAGCTAGGAATTTTATATGAGGCCGGAAACATCAAACAACAATTCTGGTAAATCCTCATGTGCATTAGCAATTTAATGCAAACACCAATTTTAACGTTTTAAATGTTGTTATCATGATGTGGATGACATCTACAAGTTTTATGAAACTTTATGAAAATGTTGACATGAGCATATTATGAAGCATTTGTCGCCATGGTGGAAGGAAAAAGGGGCCATGACAACGAATCCGAAATGATGCCATGGCAACATAATGGTTCCGGTAGCACATGGAGATACTGGTTCAAAGGAAGTGTGGCGGGAGCGAGTCACGCAAGGATGGTGGGGTGATCCCGGAGACCAGGTTCCCACATGCCGACGGCAAGGCAACGAGGAACTCGCAAAGAACAACTCGGACACGGTGCAACCATGAGCATCTCATACATCACACAACATTCGTTCACGGGCGTCGTCTCGGTGGTTATACCTTCCAAGGGAGCATTCTCGAGCGGTTCAAGTTCGTAGAGGAAGTAGTTGTTCTCGTTTCATAGTTGTACACACTCCGTAGGTGTTCGGAGTCACAACGAGGAACTTGTCGTCCGCGGGGTCTTCGAGGGTCGACGGTAGTGGTACTCGGTCATTTCGAAGAGGTACTTCACGACATGCACGGGATGGTAGTTGTACATGGTCATTGTGGGAAGTAAAGGTACACATGAAGGTAGTCGAACTTGACTGTTCCGTTGCATGGGTCTTCGTTGACAGTAGTGGTACGCGTTTCCTAGCCGTTCGGGTCATCGTTAGGGGAACTTGACGGATTTGAATCCCTTCGAGGTTGTCGTGGTACTTGGGGTCTTCGGACTTGCCGGTCTCGATGAAACGAAGGGGTACTTGGCGATCGACGGACGTCATGGTACCTATCGGCCTGAGTCTTGGCGTATTTGGGTTCTCTCAACGTAGTAGTACAGTGCAATGGCCTGGAGCGGCACCGATCTAGTCAAAGCAGCAGGTCTTGGTGACGTCCGATGGGTCTCATTTGTGGCCATGGAACAGTGGCTCCATGAAAACAACAGAGCCAGATGGATGCAAGGCCATGCCAGCGGCGGGTTAGAGCGCTTGACCGGATCCAAAACCATTAGGTGCTCGAGGACAGGGGCGCTCGGGGTAGCGGTGAGAGCTTGCAGGACGCAGGTGGAGGGGTTGATGGCGATGGGCGGTGTAGGAGGGCAGTACTGCGGCCTCTGTTGCGGGAGACGGCTGCAGGCGAGGCAAGTGGCAGCGGAGCGCCATGGGGATGCATGCAGCATAGGGCACGGGCGTGATTTGGCGACACAGCAAGGCGCCACGGCCACCGGAGGCAGAGGCGATGCGCGATGGCTGGAGGCCGGGGTCGGCAGACGAAGCAGCAGCGGGAAACGGCGGCTCGCTTGTTCGTCCTTTTGGTTCGACAAAGACGGTGTAGAGGAGAACGGGCGCGCGGTCGAAGGGTTGGGCCTGAGCTGCTCGTGGAGGCCGACGCGACTCTTCGGTAACAAGGAGAAGCAGGCACGCCGGACCGCTCGCAGAAGCTCCGGCGAGGGCACCGGTGGCCGGGGAAGGGTGAAGCGATGACGAGGGTGCCGGGGTGCAGAAGACGGCGACAAGGAGAAGCAAGAGGAGAGGCAGCGCAGAGGAGGTCGCCGGCAGAGGAATCGGGCGCGGGGGAGTGTGGCCATGTGCACGAGCGAAGAGCGGGAAGGAGATGGGGATCGGGCGTGAGCGCGTGCGTGCGTTGGCAGCGCTGCGGGAGGAACGAGCAGAGATGGGATCGAGAGGAGATGGAGGTTGCGACTGGGCCTCGGGCCGTCTAGGTCAGGCCACAGGGATGGGTTAGGTGGGCCTTAGGGGCGGGTTGGGCTGCGGGGGAAGGATGGCCTGGACTCTCTTCTCCCAATCTCTTTAAAACTTATCTCTTTAACAGAAAAGAAATTAGAGAGAGGAAAAGAAAGAGAGGGTTAGGGAAGGATTTTGCAGATGGGGATAATTTCCCCGGACTCACAAAAACGTGCATGATCCAAGAAAAAGATAGTTGGAGCTATTGAAAGATTTAAATAATTCGAATGTTTTGAACTAGGACAACATTTTACAAGAGTCCAAAAATGTTGAGAATTTAGGAAGAGCCTCGATAAATGGGAAAATAATTATTGGCAAGGTTAGAGAGATCGACTCGAAGCAGAAAAGGCATAGGATTATTTTGCAAGTGTGTTGTGATAAATTCCAAATTAAAGGAATATTTGATATAGCACCCTAATTTTGGGAGGATATGTTATAAAGAGAATCACCATGTGAATTCCCTCGGTTTAAATGGACCAAATATCCATGCAATTTATTTAGTTGAGTTTTAAAACGGGTTTCATGATGACATGATGCAATGCACATGATGCAATGATGAATGCAACGAACCAAACAAATCACACGATGAAACCCGAAAATCAAGGAAGGCATCTGAAGCTCCAGTCTTGGGGCGTCACATGGGGCTACTGAGCACCCTCTCCAATGGGTAGGCCGAGACCACCTTGATGGGGTGCCCCTGGAAGTAGTGTCGCAGCTTGCATGAGGCCACCAAGAGTGCGAGCAGAAGCTTCTGAGGCATGGGATATCGCGCCCTCGCATCCCGCAGCACGTTGCTGAAGAAATACGCCGGGTGTTCGACGAGGGCTGACGCGGTGTCTGGGCTCGTGTCTTGCGGGAGTTGAGACGCCTTGTGAGGTGACGGGGCTTCTGACGCCTAATTGTTTGCGGGAGTTTTGGCAGCGTTGTCCTGCTGGGCTTGGTCTTTCGTTGGTGCTGCCATGGCTCCTGCGGTGCCTTGCTGATCCTGTATTGCTTCAGTTGTAGCCCGGCGCAATGCGCCCTTGCTTTTGTGTCCCTCCCGAACCGCCACCAGTGCTGCGCTAGCGGACTATGGGGTAGCAGCGAGGTAGAGTACTAGGGGCTCGAGGGGTCGTGGCGCTACCATCACCGGAGGGCTGGTCAGGTATCTCTTGAGGTCTTGAAAAGCTCGGTCGGCCCCCTGGGTCCACTCGAATGGGACCTTCTTCGTCATCAGCTTGAAGAAGGGTAGGGCGCATTCCCCTAGCATGGAGATGAAGCACCCTAGCACAGTTACCCGGCCAGCCAGCTTCTGCATCTCCCTAAGGGTCCGCGGCGGGCTCATGTCCTCGATGGCCTTTATCTTCTCTAGATTCGCCTCGATCCCTCTATGGGACACGAGGAAGCCCTGCAGCTTGCCGGAAGGGATGCCAAACACGCACTTCTTCGGGTTAAGCCACAAGTTCACTTGGCGCAGGCTCATGAAGGTCTCCTCTAGGTCTTGAATCAAGGTCATTGCTTCCCGAGACTTCACCACAATGTGGTCGATGTAGGCCTCTATGTTTCTCCCGAGCTGCCGCCCCAGGGCAATGTGCATCAGTCGCTAAAAGGTTGCGCCCGCGTTGCGCAATCCAAAAGGCATGCATGTGTAGCAGTACAACCCGCACGGGGTCAGGAAGGCTGTCTTCTCCACATCTTCTACCGCCATCTTGATCTGGTGATATCCCGAGAATGCATCCAGGAAGCACAGCAGGTCGCACTCGGCGGTGGAGTCGACGATCTGATCGATGCGTGGGAGCGGGAACAGATCTTGGGGGCAAGCCTTGTTAAGGCTAGTGAAGTCGACGCACATCCGTTCCTTCCCATCTTTCTTCGGTCCTACGACCGGGTTCACCAGCCATTCAGGATACAGAACCTCACGAATGGCACCCGCCGCCTCCAGCTTGCGGGTCTCTTGGACGATGAAGGCCTGCTTCTCAGTGGACTCTCGTCTCGACCGTTGCGTCACGGGGCGTACATTGGGGCATACCCTTAGATGATGTTGAATCACTTCCCTCGGAACTCCTACCAGCTGATTGGGCTCCCACGCTAATATATCCTTGTTTGCATGCAAGAACTTCACCAATGCTCCCTCTTGACCTTGGTCGAGGCCAACACCTATGGTAAAGGTGGCTCTTGGAGGCCCGTCCTCATTGACTGGCACCGGCTTGGTTTCCGCCTTGTCTTGTGTGAACAACTGCTTCTTCTTCGTCGGTACGACTCTCTTGGGCTCGGAGGTGCCCGGGTCAGCAGGTTGCGCCGTTGTGATGGTTTGAGGGCGAGCTTGAGCGCCGCCAGGGCCTCCTTGGCATCCCCTTTGACAGTGAGGACGCCCTTGCTCCCAGGCATCTTCATGAGGTTGTAGGCCAGGTGAGTCGCTGCCATGAACTGGGCTAGAGCAGGGTACCCGAGAATGGCACTGTACGGTAGACCGATGCGGGCGATGTCGAAGTTGACCAGCTCGGTGCGGTAGTTGTCGCGCGTGCCGAAGGTGACAGGAAGGCGGATCTGTCCCAGAGAGCAGGCAGTGCCACCATCAACTCCTGAGAAAGGCTTGCTGAAGCTGAGCCGCTCGAGTGCCACGTGAAGAAGGCTGAAGGCCACCACGAAGAGCAATGAGGCTGGCACCACCGTCAATGAGGGTCTTGGTAATAGCCACGTTGCACGGCGGCACCTCCGACCTGAATTTGGGTGTCCATCGCACCTGCCACAGGGCGGGGGCTAGGGCTCGGAGCCCCCTGGCCCCGTTGTAGACACCGGCCGTTGGAGCTGGTGGCGGGGCACCTGCCATGGGGGCGAGCGATAGCGCGGAGCGTAGGCCGGTGGAGAGGAGCTACGGCGCACCCCTACCTGGCGTCCCAAATGACAGATCTGGGGTTCCGGCAGACCCTTAAGTTTCAAACACTGGGGTGCGTGCGAAGTTCTTTCCCTTCTACCGATCTACGCCCTAGCTCGTTAAGTTCTCGCGGACGAACTCGATGCACTCGCAACACAAAGACACAAGATTTATACTGGTTCGGGCCATCGTTGTGGTGTAATACCCTACTCCAGTGTGGTGGTGGTGGATTGCCTCTTGGGCTGATGATGAACAGTACAAGGGGAAGAGCAACCCCTTGAGGTTGAGGTGTTCTTGTGTTCGGTGTGGCTAAGGGTTGGCTCTCGATCCGGTCTCCCTCCTTCTCTTCTCCTCCCTCTCTCTTTGTGGTGGCTAGTCCTATTTATAGAGGCCCTGGTCCTGTTCCCAAATATTGAGCGGGAAGGGAGCCAACAATGGCGGCCAATTTGAAAGGGGACAGCTAGTACGAGCTATCTTGACAAAAGGTGGTCTTCACCTGCCAAAGGTTCTGGTGATGACGCCGTCTTGGGCTCCATGGTGACCTCTATCCTGCCGTCCTGCGAGTCTTGGTCTTATTGCACCAATATGGAAACCTTTTCTTGATGTCTCGGTACTCCGCGCCTGCGCTTGCTCCCTTAGCACAAAAGAGGAAGCAAGGACACTGCGCACTCTGGCGCCCGCCTGGTGTCGATCATCATGGCTCACGTCCAGAGAGCCTCGCGTGGTTTGCCCCGCCTTGATAGCTCCGCTCCTCGCGAGGTAGCCTGGTGGGGTCGCTCCTGAGGAGGTCTTGCATCGTCGGTCTCGCGAGGCTTGGCCCCTCGCGAGGGTCTTGGTTCCTTGTCGATGAAGATGCGCCATATAGGCCTGCCAACACAGCCACGCCATGGGCTGCAGGCAGGCAAGTCTGGGGACCCCTGTTCCCAAAATGCCGACACGGTGTTTGTCCCCTCTTAGTGGACGTAGTTCCGACGATGAGTTCGATGACACCGATGAAGAGCTATATTATCTTCAGAAGTGCCAGGCAAGCAGAACCCCCTTGTTAATTCTGATACAATCCTACTCTCTCGCTCTTGCTCTCTATTACTACATTAGGACAACAATGATTCAACTGTTACATGATGCGGTAGTTGAACCCCTTTCCTCTGCATGACCTATCATTGCCACGGTAAATAGATGAAACCCACTAGCATGAGTAGGAGTTGTTTGAGCCCTGATGTGCCTACTCATTCATGCTTGTTTGTCATGCCTGCTACTGCTTAGAGTTGAGTCAGGTCTGATTCATTGGTGATGGATTGGAATGTGATGAACATGTCCTGTTGTTGAGAGCTAAGTGTGTGAACACGATTTGGTAAAGGTAGCGGTGAGAGGCCATGTAGGAGTACATGGTGGGTTGTCTCATTGAAACCGTCCTCAGGAACTGAGTTCTGTGTTTGTGATTCATCAACAGTTACTACCACGCATTGGAATGCTTAAGTGCCCTTCTCGGCTTATTTACCGCCTCGATCTTTGTCCAGGAGTTGCAACTAGTTTCTAGTGTTTGTAGGTAGTGTTAGTAGTCTACCAAGTGGCACCCGGTATAGGTGGGCTTGTGACAGACTAGGCACCATGGCCGGGTATGCCAAGCGTCGCCTATTTGGTGGGCTTGGAACCATGTACACATCATTTGGGGCCGTGAGCGACACCCCGGCCGGATCTCCTTGCGGATGGAACCCGAATAGGCGATAAACCTGGATGAGAGACTTGTGTGGTTAGTCAGGTCATGGCCGAATCCCTCGTCAGGCTTCCACTTGAAGGTTGCCGATGTACACGATGTGTACATGGCGGTAAGTGGCGAGAGTGTGTGTGAAGAAGTGCACCCCTGTAGGGTTAACATCATCTATTCGAATAGCCGTGTCCGCGGTAATGGACTTCTGGGTTGCATGTACAGTTCATAGACAAGTGAAAGTGGATACTCTAAAATGCGTAAGATAAGCGTGAGTGCTATGAATGGCGTTCTCGTAGGGAGGCGGAAGAGGATCCATAGTGGTGTATTGTTATGGTGAATATGTGGACTCATGTGCGCCACCTCAAAAGAGTTACTTGCAGTTGTAGTTTAGGATAGCCACCGAGTCAAAGCTGGCTTGCTGCAGTTAAACTCCATCACCCCCTTTGATACTGATGCATATGTAGCTAGTTCTGATGTAAGTCTTGCTGGGTACATTTGTACTCACGTTTGCTTAATTTATGTTTTGCAGAGAGACTTCAGTCTCGCTAGTAGTTTCGTGTGGACTTTGATGTTTAGCTAGTTACCTCATCTAGGATCCTATGCCCTCGGCAGGGTCTTGTAGATATTCAGGCTTCTCGGCCTTTTCATTTGTAGTTGTCTGTACTCAGACAAGTTAAGCTTCCGCATGTGCTTATTGCTTGTATGCTCTGTATGTTGGGTCATGAGACCCATGTTTGTAATATCTCCCTCCTCGGAGCCTAATGAATAAATACTTTGAGTCATAGAGTTTTGTTGTGATGACATGTTGTATTTGCACATATCGAGCATATTGTGTGTATGTTGTTGAAATGCTTCGTATGTGTGGGGTCCCACAACCTAGTTGTCTATCCTTGGTAGCTTCTCTTATGGGGAAATGTAGTCTGGAGCTTCCACTGAGCCATGGTAGTCTGGTACAGACCGGTTTACCGGAGTCCAGCTAGCCGAGTTACTACTGCTCCGGAACACTTAGACTGGCCGGCATGTGATCCACTTCATTCCTGTGTCTGTCCCTTTGGGGAAATGTCACGCGGTGACTTTTGGAGTCCTTCTAGCCTGCTACAGCCCGGGTTCTCGGAGTCCTGTTAGCCCAGTTGCTATAGCCCGGATTCACACGCTGCTGACCGACATGCTGGATGTTGTTTCATGTATGCGTGTCCCCGTAAGTTAGTGCCACTTTGGGTTCACAACTAGTCATGTCGGCCCGGGTTCTCTATCATATGGATGCTAGGGTCACTATCATATACGTGAGCCAAAAGGCGCAAATGGTCCCGGGCCAGGTAAGGTGGCACCCGTGGGAATACCGTGCGTCAGGCCGCAAAGTGATATGATGTGTGACATGCTAGATCGATGTGGCTTAGGATCGGGGTCCTGACATGAGAGCTGTTGATAAACCTGGAGAAACGCTCGCAAGGCCTTGTGGCCAGGTGGTAGTGGTAGACAAGGATGTCATGTCGCATGCACAAGTAGGGGACGACAACCTTCTGATCGTTCCCGGCATGACCCATGGTGTACTTGAGGTCGAAGCCGGCCACTTGGTACTTGTCCTCAGCAAGAAACTGCTCCATAGTTTCGATGGAGCTCTCCACCAGGACCGTCTTATTCGTGTACACCACCGAGAGGGCCTTCCCCATCACGTAGGTGTCCACTAGATGATGCGTGGTGAACTGTCCCCCGTTGTCATCGTCGGCCTTTGGGAGCGCCATTGCAGCCATGGGGAGCACCATTGAAACTGCTGGATGTCCTCTCTGTATGTGTCATCGTGGGTGTGCTTATTGTGTCGTGTTGTGCGAGAGATGTTAATAAATTGCCGCGGGAATAAATGGGGGATGGGCAGCCTGGATTCTCGGCACGTCCGCATGGCAGTTTTTGCAGCGGGTAACTGCATCGTGGCGCCGCCCCCGGCGCAACCGCATGCATAATGGCAGTATGAACATACGTGATCATGCGCTGGTCCCAAACACTAGCAGCGCGTGTGGAGGGAGGAGGGCAGAGTGCTTGGAGGGATGCGAGAGCAGAGCGTGCGCGGCGGGATGTGAGCAAAGCGCACCGCGGCCGCCTCAACCACAAGCAACCACACGCATAAAGCAGTTGAACACGCAGGGAATGATCGCCTACAATCCAAAGGAGCAATGTGCTACTACCTCCGTCTTGGTCTATTAGTCACCTTTATATTCTTGTCGGTGTAGCAAACCCTAGGTATGTTGCCCAGATCATGCACATGCCTAACGGCAATATTGCAATATCCAAGACGAGGCCAGGCAGAAGAGATCAGCTCTTTGAGGATTCAAAGGGCGGATCAAGAAGACCATGTCAAGCCAAACGAGCAAAACACCACTAAGGGGAACCTCCATTGCTGGGCAGGAGAGCCTGGCGAGGTCAAGGTTACCCCGAAGACAAGCTCAAGACCGTCCCGGCAAGCATGCCGGGACCTACCAAGGCAAACTACCCCGCCAAGGCCTCACCGCTCCACCTCACAGCGATGCAAGTCATTGATCGGTGCGGTGTCAAGCCCCCAAGTGACTAAGTGGCTGCTTTTTTCCACATGGCAGCCACTTCCTTTGAAAATCACCTCCAAATGGCACTCGTCCAGCGAAGTGTCGAGCAAACAGACAAGAAGGTGGCCGAACTTCCCGGCAAGGCTTGCCGGGCTTGCCATGATGTAACACTAAGCAACGCATTTAATGTGCTCCGCCCTATCTGCAGAGTTATGTATGATAGCACGGTTTGCTATCTAATCAGTATGCAGTGACTGATTTGCCATTGTGGTGACCCCTTGATCTATAAAAGGAGGCCCGTGGCAAGCATAGAAAGGTTCGGGCCCTTGTACACTCATACGCGCGTAGCTACCCACGCCCTGAGGTGACCCTGTGGGCTAGAGCGCTGCGTTTCCACCACAATCCACCATCAATCCGCCAAAGCAGGAGTAGGGTTTTACGCCTCACGGTGGTCCCAACCTGGGTAAATTGCCCGTGTGATCTCTGTCGTGTTGCGCTATGTTTCTCCCCTCTTTATGTAATGTGCTCATCCCCCTGCAGAACCACAAGGGGCTCTAGGCCCCATAGGTGGCCGTGGTTTCCCCTGACATCTTTGGCGCGCTAGGTAGGGGGAAGCGCTTGCGTGAACCCAAGAAGCGTACATAGCGTGTCATCTTCATCGTCATTTTCTTCATCGACGGATCCATCGCCCATGGTGGCCAAGAAGAAGCCCGATGCCATAGCTCACCCATCCACCTCGAAGGCCCGATCGCACGCGGACGCCGATGCCGTGGGGGCTACGTGGACGCATGGTATGTGGACACTATGGGGGGCGTGGCCGGCGCAAGCGGCATTGTCACCACCTCCCCTACGGCCGAAACAGGAGTAGGAGGCACCGGAGAAAGACAACATCAACAACATCCCAGCGGCAACGCTCCACGAGGTATGGGTGGAGAGATCATTTCGTCTGCATCTCTCCACCCGACCGAAGGGCACAGCCACAGCGGCAGTACTCACTTTGGGGCAAATCGCAACTCCCCGATCGCTCCCAGTGTGGGCACAACCGCAGGGCACACACCATCCCCGGAGCGAGCTAACCTAGCCAATGCACCAAATGGGACCACTGCTCCTCAAGTGCCTCCACCTCGTCATCACGCCACCCCGGCGACTGGTTCACAACGACGACAACATGACGCAGTCGCTACCGGCACCATTAGCAGGCGAGAGCCGTTACGATCTATGTCGTCATCCATGTCAAGCACCGCTTCAAAGGCCATGGCGCGGGCCCAGCTGCTGTTGAAATTTCCGCCGGCAGCCGATCAGGTGGATGAATGGAGAGCCACCATTCAAAGCCTGATTGGTTTCGCAGAGGCAAGAGGATCACAGCGAGCTGGCCCGCCACGGCCTCCCCAGGCGACGACAAAAGCCCACGCTGTTGGCCGTGCGGAAGGGGCTGCCCCCATGATGCAGTCACCTCCATGGCAGCCAGCGCGGGAGCCACGCGACCAAGAACCCCACGACATCTGAATGGCTTTGTCTGACCCTCGAGCACGTCAAGGCCAACAACGAGTCATGGAGGACAGGCAAAGGGAAGGCGCGCTGTCACCATCGAGCGACACCGCGACACCCACCGCCAGTCCGATAGACGTGATGGCCCTGACGTCGACGAGCCCGCTCTCGATGAAGGTGGGTACCTACCTTTCGAGGCTGGGTGCCCCGCCTTCACCCGTGAGTTGCGGTAAGTCTGTTGGCCATCCACTCGCATGTTCAAGCCAGAAATACGATAGAAGTATGATGGGAGACTAAACCCGGCAGAATTCTTGAGCATCTACGCTATCGCTGTTCAAGCTACCATGGGAAGAGACGAGAAGGTGTTCGCTAATTACTTTCCTTTGGCCCCAAGCCAAATGTGAGGTCTTGTCTAATGCACCTGTCGGAGAACTCCATTTCGACCTGGGCTGACATGTGCCATGAGTTTGTTGGCGCCTACACAGGCGGCCATCAAGAACCAGGGTGACCCAGCGACTTGCAGCTCCTCCTGCAGAAGGAAGGAGAGACTCTGCGGAAGTACATGCAAAGGTTCAGCTGAGTACACAGGAACATTCCCGACATCCACTCGGCAGCTGTGATAGTTGTGTTCCAGTCCAACATGCACAATTGTCGGATACGTTCCGAGATGAACATTCGGTTGCCCAAGACTGTGAAGGAGTTTTACACTCTAGTGGATAAGTGTGCTGGGCTAGAGGAAGGGAGGCGGCTCCTTGCTAAAGAGGATGGCATCGACATTGACTCATAGGATGACGACGAGGCCACCAATCAGAGAAGAAGAACAAGAAGCGCAGTAAAAGGCGCAAGGATAAGGCAGTGATGATAGTTGAGGGGTCGAGCGCACCTAGTATCGACAAGAAGGCCAAGACCGAGGTTCTCGGCAAGGAAGTTGTCGCGTGCACTAATTGCCGGGAAGCCGCGGCTGCCGAGGAGGCTGGGAAAGGTGATGGGCCATACTGCAAAATCCATCGGACCAAGGGCCACGATCTCCAGGAGTGGTCATCAGGTTGAATAGCTCGTTAAGAAGCAGAGGGCTGAATATGAGAAGCGTGATAAGGAGAAAGGTCAAGGAGGCGTTGGCGGGAAGGGCCGAGGCGGCTGAGCAAGCCGCCCCAGCAAGGCTCCTCAGAATCAAGAAAAACCCGCCATAGGCCATGATAAGGAGGATTGCAATGATGAGAGTGATGGAGGGGATGAAGAGGAAACCAGCGAGCAGGAATTCCAGAAAGCCACTGACGCCATGTGGATTGACGCGGGTGCATCTCTGCACTGCTCTCACTACCAACTTAAACAGTGGGCGCGGGAAGTCAATGTTGTGGAGCCAGCGTCAGATTCTCGGAAGCTGCTCAAGTGGTCCCGCACGCCCATCATCTTTGACGAAGAGGATCACCCTGACCGCACTACCGCGGTAGGGTGCTTGCCGTTGTTGGTCTCCCCAACAATCTGCAACCTCAAATTCACAAAGATATTGGTTGATGGCGAGGTCGGGTTGAATCAGATTTCTCCAAATGTCATTAGGAAGCTTCAGATAGCAAAGGAAGAGCTCAAGGTTACTTACACGTTTAAAGGGATCAACCCCGACAGGAGTCGTCCTAAGGGGAAGATCACGCTACCAGTGACATTTGGCAGGGGCGTTGAATTATCGGACTGAGAAGATTGTGTTTGATGTGGTCGACCTCCCCCTGTCGTACAATGGAATCCTTGGCCGCCCAGCTCTGGCCAAATTCATGGCGGCATCCCACTATGCCTACACCACCTTGAAGATGCTAGGGCCAATAGGTGTCATTCCATTCCATTAGACGAGAAGGACGCAATCAGTTGCACGGACAAGATGTACTGGTAAGCAATCACGATAGAAGCCGCTGAGACCACTGTTCCTACCAAGGAAAGTAAAGAGAAGAAGAAAGCTAACAACGATGCCAGCAAGGAATCCAGGAAGCGTACCTCTTATGAGTATGTTGCGCCTGTTGATGACTTGTCGGAGAGTTCCAATAGCAAGAGACCCAAAGCTCCTACACTTGATGTGAAAAAGGTCCCGGCAGGGCTGGCTAGCGCTGATGGTACCTTCACTATCAGTGCCACCCTCGATGACAAATAGGAAAGCGTGCTTGTTACCTTTCTATGGGTAAATATCAATGTGTTTGCCTGGCAACCATCTGATATCCCCGGTGTTCCCAGGGAGGTAATCAAGCAACACCTTGTTGTCTGCCCACATGCCTGACCCGTCAAGAAGAAGGTCCGTAAACAAGCTTTGGAGCAGCAGCAGTTCATTGTCGTGGAGATCAAGAAACTTGAGGCAGCAGGTTTGGTCAAAGGAGTATTGCATCCAACATGGTTAGAAAATACTGTGGTTGTATGTATGGCTAATGGGAAATGGAGGCTTTGCATAGATTTTACGGATCTCAACAAGGCATGCCCGAAGTACGCAGTTCCCTTGCCGTGCATCAATGAGATTGTGTATTCCACACCTCTGGGTGTGACCTGCTTTCTTTTCTGGATGCATACTCTGGATACCATCAGATCTTTATGTCCAAGGAGGACAAAGAAAAGACCGTGTTCATAACCCCGTGTGGGACATACTGCTTTGTACAGATGCCCTTCCGGTTGAAGAGCGCTGGATCTACTTTTGCAAGGGCAATCCAGATTGGCTTTGAATCTCAGCTGCACAGAAGCATTGAAGCTTACATGGATGATATTGTGGTCAAGACCAAGGATAGATCTACCCTCATTCAGTATTTGGAAGAAACTTTGACTAATCTATGAAATATGAACTTGAATCTGAATCCGGAGAAGTGTGTGTTTGGCGTTCCTGCCAGCAACCTACTTGGCTTCTTTGTGTCCCGTTGAGGGATAGAGGAAAACCCCGACAAGATCAATGCTATTGAGCAGATTCAAACCACCAAGACAGTCAAGGATGTGAGGCGTTTGACTGGATGTGTTGCCGCGCTTAGCAGATTCATTTCCAAGTCTGTCGAGTGCGCCTTGCCATTCTTCAAAATCTTGAAGAAAGCAGGACCTGTGGAGTGGACCCCGGAGGCGGACGCTATGCTGCAAAATTTGAAGGCCTATCTTTCCTCTGTGCCCACTCTAGTTGCTCCCAAACCACAAGAGTCGTTGTTGCTATACTTAGCGGCAACTAATCAAGTGGTTACTGCGGCGCTGGTGGCACAGCGGGAAGTGGATGAAGCGGCAGCCATAACCATTGTCCCCTCTGCGGAGGAAAGTGAACATGTCCCGGCAAGGTCAGATGCAGTTCAAGATAAAGGAGAGCAAGGCAGCAGAGACAGTCCCAAGGTTGTGGCAAGGAAGAAAGTGGTGAAGTGCCTAGTGTACTTCGTCAGCTCCCTGTTGCAGGGGCTAGGTCGAGGTACTCTGGCGTGCAAAAGTTGAGTTTTCGCATCGTCATGGCCTCAAGGAAACTGCTCCACTACTTCCAAGCGTGAAGACTTGATATTTTTGCGAGGAACATGAAGCGTGAAGACTTTGAAAGTGAAGAATTGGTGTGATCCTAAAGACTTGATATTTTTGCGAGGAACATGAAGCGTGAAGACTTTTGTTTTCGTAGTTTCATTTTCTCCTTCTTGAGTCATAGGAAACGCCGTACTGTTAAAGGGGGTCGACGTAAAACTAAGGAAAAGTTCCCGGGCGATGCTCATCTCAAAATCCTACACCTACCAACCCCTTCGAGTGAAGCGATTGGAAATCTCATATAGTTCATTCAATTTCTTCAATGACAAAGACAGAGTTCTTCTAGTCTCTGAAGAATTTGTTCTGACTGAGGAGTTAGGAATTCGCCAGTGCAGATTGCCTACAAGTGAGGAACATGATAGCCCTGAGGAATTTGTACCTCAAATTTCCGACCGTTGCTGTGCTATGAACCAGCTGTCCCAAAATATCTACCCACCTAACAGCCATATCATTGAAGGGCATTTATGTCTTATCATGTCAGGTTGCTCCCTAGGCTATAAATAGCTACCCCCCTACAACCACTAGTTGGTTGGCTGCTCCGCGAGAAACTAACACTTGTCATTGAGAGCATCCCATCCTCCGAGGACTTTGAGCGAAAATCATCAAGTGAGGAAAAACCCAAAACACCAAACCAAACACCTACAACCCCAAAGTGATTGAGCATCACCGAAGAGATTGTTCCTGTGTGGAACCGACACTTGATACCTTTGAGGACTGTGCATCCTCCAGACGGTTAGGCGTCATGGTCTAGAGCATCCAAGAGGAAATGGTGGAGCACCGAGTGACTGAGTTTGTGAAGGTTTGGAAGTCACCTAAAGACTTACCATGAGTGATTGGACATGGTTTGTGTGACCTTAGTTCAAGGACAATACGGTGAGGACTGTGTGTCCAGGACTGTGTGCCCTCAAGTTTGAATACCTCGCCGCTCCAACCAGACGTACAACTGTCATAGCAGTTGGAACTGGTCTACTAAATCATTGTCTTCACCGGGCTAAGTGGTTCTGTTTCCTCAACCCTTTCATTTCCTCATTCTGTGTTTGTTGTACCTTATCGTTACTGTTTGAAGACTTTTATTGAAGACTTCCTCAATTTCTTCAGTAAGTTTGTCTTCAGCCTGCTTATCATGTGTTTACGCTTTCTGTACTCTGTGCTTGTGTTCACCTCATCATGATGACTGTGCTGCTACTCCGCTATGTCTGCACCTAAGTACTTATTCCGCTGCAAGTAGTTCTTCGCTAAGGAATTTCCTCACTCTAAAATTCCTCTGTGAAGAATTCATAAAAATCGCCTATTCACCCCCTCTAGTCGACTTAACGCACTTTCAACCACCGGTCCCCGCAGTCGAGGAATGTGCTCCCATGAATGAGAAGGTGCCGCTAATCCTCGTTGTCGAGCCTCAGGCTCCAACTTGGGTGCGGCACATAGTTCATTTCCTCCAAACTGGAGAACTTCCTGAAGAGCAAGAAGAATCTGAAAGAGTATCCCGGAGGGCCAGTATGTATCAGTTCGTTGATGACATGCTGTATAGAAGAAGGTCCAACGGTGTGAAATTGAAGTGCATTTTCCAGGAAGAAGGAAAGGAACTGTTGGCAGAGATACATAAGGGTATGTGCGGCTCACACATTGGATCGAGGGCTCTAGTTGGAAAAGCCTTCCAGCAAGGATTTTACTGGCCCATAGCCCTCCAAGATGCAGTTGAGTTGGTCAATGTGAAGCCTGCTAGTTCGATTCCAAGAATATCCATCTGCCTACCCAAGCTCTTCAGACAATCCTTTTATCATGGTCGTTTTCAGTTTGGGGCTCGACATTTTCGGCCCCTTCCCCCATGCAACCAGGGGCTTTGAATTCTTGCTCATTGCAATCAAGAAGTTTAGAAAGTGGCAGGAAGTAGAGGCTGTGAGAAAGGAGACTGCTCAGTCAGCTCTCAAGTTCTTGAAAGGATTGGTGTGCCGCTTCAGGGTCCCTGCCCGAATCATCACTGACAATGGCACCCAATTCACGAGCCACGCCTTCATGAAATATGTTAATGCCCTCGGAAGCAAGATCTCATTCGCCTCTTTTACTCATCCAAGGAGCAATGGGCAAGCTGAGAGGGCGAACGCTGAAGCGTTGCAAGGACTCAAGACAAGGACATTTGACAAGTTGTAGAAGTGTTGCACGCGATGGATCGACGAGCTAATGGTGGTTCTTTGGTCCCTCGGAATGACACCAAATCGAGCTACCAGGCAGACTCGCTTCTCCCTAGTCTATGCAGCAAAAGTAGTTATCCCCACAGAACTCATTTACGGGTCACCTCGAGTGCTTGCCTACGATGAAGTAGCGCAGGAACAACACCGGTGTGACGATGTTGTGCTACTCGAGGAGAACTGTCTCTGGGTTGCTACATGTGCTGCATGCTACCAGCAAGCCCTGCGTTGCTATCATGGCCACAAGGTTCATGCCGGGAGTTTTGAGGAAGGCGACCTTGTCCTTAGGCACGTTCAGCCACCAAGGGTACAAACAAGTTGATGGCGAAGTGGGAAGGCCCTTACTGGGTAGTACGAGTCGCTAGACCTGGCGCAGTCCGTCTGGAGACCGGAGATGGCATTCAATTGCAAAACTCATGGAACATTGAGCATCTCCGTAAGTTCTACCCGTAAGGCACGGCTGTCAGGCCCTGCCCGGCAGCCAACCTTTTGTACAGGCCTTTCCGATGTTGTTTGTAACCCCTTGTACAAAGCTAGGCGCAGACCCTAAGCAACAGAGAAATAAATGAAGCGCTGGGGCCCCGGACAAATTGCATCCATTCATAGGCATATCATGAACATATCATCATCATGTAGATAAGATCGCATGTGGCATCATTTTTATCTGCACTAAGCTGCAGGCTCTTACCGTTGACTTGGTCCCGCATAAGAGAAGAGAAGACACGCCTACATTGTGATCCCTGGCAGGCCAAACAGATAAGTTATTTTCTAATCCATACGTGTTCTGTAAGTAGAGACTTGTGCATATGAAAACCCCGTGACCTTTGAAACTTAGGTTCTCCCATCTCTTGACTCAAACGTTGCTTCAGTCAGGATGGTTGTAGTGGCCTTTGGCGAGAATCTTTGGTGGGGGGCTGGTCCTTCTTTATGGTTTATGCCCGACAGGCCTAGCTCCACGGCAACAAACTGAGGGTACCGGCAGGATAGCCTGTCGGGGGAAACTTGTTTACTTGAATGTATAGAGGCATTTCACCTCTGGATGGACACGTTACATGCACAAGTACCCGACAAGGTTTGTCTTTTTCATTAATATGCTGATTAACAAGTATAGATCTTACATAACACAAACATGGTTAAGGAAGATTACATAATTTAAGCTAAAGTTTGACAAGTGCCTACACATTTTAGATTGAAAAAAGATAAGTTCCCCATGATGCCATTTCTTGTCCCTCTCCTCCTAGGCACTACGGTGGGAGGTGAAGAGGGCAAAAGGAGCGCCTGGGCAGCAGCCCAGCCTGACCCCGTCAGGTCCCTCAACAAGGATCCTGGCGAGAGAGGGAGGGCGCGGGCGAAGGTGATGGTGAATAGATCGGCGGAGACGACCCGTTAGACGCACCAGGGCCGGCAGGATGTGGCAGGCGAACGAAGCAGCAGCCTGCGAGGAAGCCTGTCGGGGCCCTGCTGGAAAGATTCTGGAGGAGCCAGGGGCACAATTTCCACCCCCACACCCAACTCCCCGACAAATCACCTTGCCAGAGAGGAGATGTAGGTGCAGATAGTGGTGTCGCCGCCTGACGGTGCGGCTGGTGTTTGATACGTTTCCGTCGTATCTATAATTTTTGATTGTTCCATGCCAATATTATACAACTTTTATATACTTTTAGCAACTTTTTTATACTATTTTTGGGACTAACATATTGATCCGGTGCCTAGTGCCAGTTCCTATTTGTTGCATGTTTTTTCCGCGGAAAATCCATATCGAACGGAGTCCAAGCGGGATGAAAACTTACGAAGATTTTTTCTGGAATATATGTGATTTTTGGGTAAAAGAATGAATGCGAGACGATCCCCGAGGAGTCCACAAGGCAGGGGCGCGCCCTGGGCCCTTGTGGTCACCCCGTACGGCGGTTGGTGCCCTTTTCGGGTGCAAGAAAGCTAATATCTAGATAAAATCGTGTTAGAATTTCTGCCAATTGCAATTACGGATCTCCGGGAATTTTAAAAACGGTGAAAGGCCAGATTCTGGGAGCGCAAAAATAGAAGTAAACAGAGAGAGATCCAATCTCGGAGGGGCTCCCGCCCCTCCGCTTCCATGGAGGCCATGGACCAGAGGGGAAACCCTTCTCCCATCCTGGGGGAATGTCAAGGAAGAAGAAGAAGGAGGGGGCTCTCTCCCCCTCTCTCCCGGTGGCGCCAAAACGCCGCCAGGGCCATCATCGTGATGATGATCTACACCAACAAATTTTCCACCGTCATCACCAACTCTCTCGCCCTCTATGCAGCGGTGTAACACCTCTTCTCCCTGCTGTAATCTCTACTTAAACATGGTGCTCAACGCTATATATTATTTCCCAATGATGTATGGCTATCCTATGATGTTTGAGTATATCTGTTTTGTCCTATGAGTAGATTGATGATCATGCTTGGTTTGAGTTGTACCTTTTACTATTGGTGCTGTCCTATGGTGTTCTCCGTGTCGCACAAGCGTGAGGGATCTCGGCTGTAGGGTTTGCAATATGTTCACTATTTGCTTATGGTGGGTGGCGTGAGTGACAGAAGCACATCCCCAAATAAGTAGGTTGTTTCGTATGGGAGTAAAGAGGACTTGATACTTTAATTCTATGGAGGAGTTTTACCTTAATGATCTTTAGTAGTTACAGATGTTTTCTAGAGTTCCAATCATAAGTGCATGTGATCCAAGGAGAGAACGTATGTTAGCTTATGCCCCTCTGTCATATAAAATTTCAATAATGATTATCAGTCTAGTTATTGATTGCGTAGGGACACATAACTTTCTTGTGACAAAAACCACTCTACTAAAACTAACTTAGTTGTTTATTTATCTAAACAGCCCGAGCTTTTATTGACGTTCTCTTTATCATCTTGCAATCCTATCCTTGAACACCTACAAAGTACTTCTAGTTTTAGAATTCTTCTAGGTAAAGCGAATGTTAAGCGTGGGTAGAGTTGTATAGGTGGTCGATAGAACTTGAGGGAATATTTGTTTTACCTTTAGCTCCTCGTTGGGTTTGACACTCTTACTTATCGAAAGAGGCTAAAACTGATCCCATATACTTGTGGGTTATCCAGTCCATTTTCTACGCCGTTACCGGGGAGCAATAGCATGGGGACAATATTCTTGTGTGTGCCTGTTTGCTTTATCACTAAGTAGATTTTATTTTCTGTTCTAAGTTGTTCTCTATCTTCAGTTATGGATACGGAACACGAAATACCAAAAAATTAGGTGTACTTGCTACTCATGGAGATGGGGAACCTCCTAAAACCCTTGATGCTCATTATGTGAAAGATATTATCCACTACTTTAATAATCATGATAAGAGCACATTCAATTATGTAATGGGAGACACGTTGGATCAACCTGAATACTTTAGGGATTATCACTTGACTCAAAAAGGGAAACTCTTATGGGATCAAATTCATATGTTGCATTGGTATGCTCGGAAACTATGCTTGAGATATGATTATACTTGTTGCTCTAGGATGAAGGCTCCACACCTTCCCTTTTCATGCAAATATAATGATAATGAAACCTTGGCTTCTTATGCTAATGGTAGATATGATTACTATGATGTGGAACGAATAGAAGAATTAGTTGCTTTTAAGGGTGCTTATGCAATTCAATCTTTACTTGAAAAGTATGAAGCTTTTAATGATGATGTTTATAGGCTTGAAAATTTTGCTATACTTAAATATTGCTATGAGAATTTTGAATATAATGCCGATATTGATGCATTTATAGAGAAAGTTTCCGCTGTCCAAGAAGAGACTAATATTTTGCAGGGAACTATGGAAGAAGAAATTGATGACACTGTGAGCTCATTAGATGAAAAAGATGACGAGTAGAGCGATGAACAGAAGGAGGAATAGCGGATTAGCTACCCGTGCCCACCTTCTAATGAGAGTAACTCTTGAACTCATACATTGTTTAATTTCCCTTCATGCTTACGAAAGGATGAATGCTATGATAATTGCTATGATCCCATGGATTCGTTTGAAATATCCGCTTTTGATGAGCTTGATGCTTGCTATGCTTGTGGCCATGATGCCAATATGAATTATGCTTATGAAGATGAACTTGCTATCAATGCTTCCTCCATACTTTGACATCCAGTCCATGCCTAATATCACATCCAATCCTTGTGACTCCAAAATTATTAGGTCTGACGGAAAAACATGGCTACCAATGGTTATGGGTATCTGGTCGCACCATCTGCTGGCCAAATATTCTGCTCTAGGTGAACTTACTAACAGAGGGGTCCTAAGGGTTTGGGTTGGTAGTTTAAACTTATCCACAAATCCCCTTGATATGTATGAATGTGATGCACCAGTATCAAAAAGAACAAGGGCGGTAAAAGACTTAACCAAAAACTTACCGATGAGTGCGTCTGGCTGCCCTTCAACCTCCTCCACGTTAACGTGGTTCACTTGTCCTTTGTTGAATGGATTGGCCTTCTTCCCAGCTCTCCCATTACCATTTCCATTCTTTGCTTCAGGGCACTCCGTGGCATAGTGTCCAGTCTTCCCGCACTTGAAGCAAGTAATGTGACTTAGGTCTCTCTTGGCGGGTGTGGCTGGATTGGAACGGTTCTGATTGTTGCCTACTCCGTTCCCAGTCCCATTCTTCGAACCATTGTGGTTATGCGAACTTCCTCCGTTGTGGTTATGACTTCCATGGTTATCAACAAGTCCTCCTGAGTTCGGGGTTAGACAAGGCTTCTGCTGAACCCCTGAGTTGTACCTTCCTTGTCCATACTTCCTTTTGCGGCTCTCGATTTGTTGTTGCTTCCCTTCAATCATAAGAGCCTTGTCTACCAACTCCTAGTAGTTGTTAAATGTTGCCACCATCAATTGCATGCTCATCTCATCGTTCAGCCCTTCCATAAACTTCTCTTACTTCACGGCATCTGTGGCCACATCGTCAGGGGCATAACGAGACAACTTACTAAATTCATCCACGTACTTCCCCATAGTACGGTTCCCTTGGCGCAAGTTGCGAAACTCATGCTTCTTCATGCTCATAGCTCCCGTTGAGACATGGGCGATGCAAAATGCTTGCTGAACCTGATCCCATGTCACATTGGCTATAGGGTAGGTGACTGTGTAATTCTCCCACCATGAGGCTGCTAGTCCATCCAACTGATGTGCGGAAAAACGCACCTTCTCAGCATCTGTACATCATGAAGTGGTTAACTCCCTTCCAATCCTGCGGAGCCAATCATCTGCCACTATTGGCTCGGTGCTACTGGAAAACACCGGCGGCTGCAACCTCAGAAAGCGGGCTAAGTTGTCAACTGGTGGTGGTGGTGGTGGGTTGTTGTTGTTGCCTTGGTTCTGAACTAACAACTGCATCAGTGTATTCTGTTGCTGGATCAGCCGAGTGAGCTCCGGTGGGAAAGTAAATCTGGGGTCACGTCTCGGAGGCATCTCAGGGTTTAGAGGGAAGAGAATAGAATAGAATGAGGTCTAGTGAGAAAAACACTACCCATATGCACATGAGAAAAAAACACAATCATATCACTCAATTAATCAAGCAAGGGCATACAATCGATCTAACTATCGTTACAAAAGTGTTCGGACTATACTATATACATGGTGGAATACTACTACTGATGTGGTGGTCTACTAGAAATATTGATCGGTCGAAGACTCCATGATGTCTGCTCTAGCTTCGTCTTCATAGTCATCATCGCTAACGTCGGGGTCCGAGTCAGTGTCGTCGATGATGATGTAGTCCTCAGAATGGATCTCCTTGGGTTCATCGTCTTCTCCTCCTAGCGCGGGGTCTCCCATGAATACTCCTAGCTTCCTTTCTAGATCGTCATTCTTCTCCACTAGTGCGACGATTTCCTCCTAATAATCTTCGCGAGTAGCCTTGAGTTCTTCCTCTAGTTCCGTGATCCTTGCCATTGCCTTCTTCAGATCTATCATGCCTGTGCACATCTGGTTCTCCTGGCGACGAATGTGCTAGTTTAACTCCTGGATGAAAGCTGCGATTAATCTATCCTTCCTCGTGCTGATCATCTCCCATTGCTCATCTCGGCGCCCACAAATCTAGCAGATAGTATCCTTAAGCTCCTTATGGTAAACTTCTTCAATGCGTCCCATGGTGATGTGAGCCGCCATACTCTTTCCTAGACTCCAGGTTGGAGCATCAAAGGAAAACTCTATGGGTTTAGTGACTGGCGCGAATGTCCTTCCTGGAACTTGAATTTGAATCATCCATCGCTCCTCTTCTGGTAAAGTGGCGTTGTAAGTCCCGGTGAAGCTTGGTATTCCAATGTTCAGGTACTTAGTGACTTCCTTCAAGTGTCGTCCAAAAGGTGCTTCTTCATCCGGTTGTGTAAACTTGTTCCTTGCGTCCGCCATCCTAAAGATTAGAAAATGGAGATGTGTCAGAAATGAGAAGAGAGTGGTGATCTAGGGCTTTAGCTTAGTGGTCGTGTCCTACACTCAGCGTGTGCTCTGATACCATCTTGTAGCAACCCGACCTCAAACGGTCAAGTCTCTGTGCTTCAGTGTCATCCCTGGATCGGTAATGCTAACACACACAGTACTCGAAGGATTTATAACAGAGTAGCAATCACACACTTATTATATCGAATGTCTCAAAAGAGAACTTATTACAATAGATATGGCTTAAGGCCATATAATACGATAACAGCGGAAGGCTTGGAAGATAAAGTGAGTCCATCAACTCCAACGACATAGTTGAGCTGCACAGCAACGACCTAACGAACCTTACTCCTCGTCTGAAAAGTATGCAACATAATATGTTGCAGCCCGAAAACGGGTCAGCACATGGAATATGCTGACAATATAACACGGTAGAACAAGAACAGAATAATGCTATCACTATATGCATATTTGGCTGGTGGAAAGCTCTACGGTTAAAGTTTTGCTAAAAGCCAAATTTTTTCTACAACAAAGGAATATATTTTATTTAACTATCATGGTAGTTGAAACATCATTGAGAAGGTTCCTCCAACTCAATCCCAATTAAAAGTAATTATCAACCCAACAATATTAATTTAGAGTGATGAGATACATATGATAATCCAAGTACTAGATACTCAAGATGTCCATAACCGGGGACACGGCTAACCATGATTAGTTTGTACACTCTGTAGAGGTTTGCGCACTTTTCCCCACAAGACTCGATCTCCTCCATTGGATTTCTCGCACTACGTGGTGTTTGAGAAACGGATGACCAAGACATAGTCTTTCAGAAGCATTAACTCTCTACTCCGGATAGACTATACCACCTACAACCCACTACATCTGCTAGTCTACCTCTTCAAGAGCTTCATGCAACTTACTCAACTATGCTAGAGCCCATAATAGCTTGTGGCTGCACACGGAAGTTTCTAGCATGAAATATCTCAGTTCCCTTTGAGCCTAGGTGGCGGACCTTAGGATTATCACACGGGTACTCCGGGATATCCTAGGACAACACTGGATTCTCCAGGTGCCCGACAAGAAATCCACCCAGATGTGTATTAAAGTTGCCACCTTAAGTTGAACCATTAATTAAAAATCTCACATATGTCATGGATTCACTCACCCAAACCACGTCTACGAGCATAGCATGGAAATATAAGCAATTCGTAGAAGTAACTCCCAAGGGTTTGATAATAAGAGGACAATAGGTTCCACCTCATCAGCTACTTCCAAACCCACATGTTATCAAGTCCTAACCATGCAATGTTTGAGGGTTGAAACTAATGCATAAAAACTGGGTGATGAAGGGATATGATCAAAGTGTTACTTGCCTTGCTGGTGATCCGCAAAACCTAGAGACTCGTAGTAGCACGCTTCGCACTCTGGGTGTTCTATCGGAAACAAACAATAGCATACATAAGAAATCAATCAAAGACGCATGGGTAAAGCACGAGTAAGAAGATCTACCAGAAAGTTCAACTTAAGAACTCCGGTTTGCAAAAAGAATCAAATCAAACGGAGCAACGAAACTCAAACAACGAAAGAAACAAGATCCGATTACTAATCTGGACTAAAGTCAAATTTTACTGTATCAAAATCTTGTTCAAGTTGGTTAAACAGGAAGAGGGTTTCGATATGAAGACCTAGGCGCTTGAATCGCCTAACTCTGATAAACGAGCGAAAAGATAAAGTAAAACCAAAATCAGATCAGAAATCGCGATCGAAAATAACCGTGAGAAATCCAAGAAAAGAAAAACTGACGAACAGGCTAATGAACGAACGTTCGCTGTCTGTGGCTGACGAGTGAATACCGTTTGTTAAAACGAACGTACGGACGAACGTCCGCTAAGTAACTAAACCGAGAAAACCAACGAACCGATTTAAAAAACCAAAACTAGGGTTATAAAAACCAACGGTTTTTACCTAAACAAGACAAAAAAGGCGGCTCCGACGGGTTCCGCGGCGGCTCCGACGAGGCAGGGTGGGGCTGGGGGTGGTGCAGCGGGGCGGCGGTGGTGCGGCGCGGCGTCAGCGAAGGGCGGCGGCGACGCGGCTGGCGGCAGGGCGCGGCGCGGTAGGCGGCGGCGGGGCGGCTTGCGGCGGCGGCGGCGGCTGCGGCTTGGGGCTCCAGAGGGGGCTCCGGGCTCGGCTTATAAAGAGGGGAGGGGTGGCTTGCGGGAGGGGCGGGGAGGTGTCCCGGGCAGCGACGGCTGTGGCTGCCGAGTCCTGGCCAGACTCGGGCACGGCGGAGGCGGTGGCGCGGTGCGGGCCGGCGGCCTGGCTCGGCTGGGCCTTGGCCCAGTCGGGCGCGGAAAAAGTTTTTTTAGCATATTCCGCCGAAAATAAATCCTAGAAAAATAAATAAAAATCTAAAAAATGCCAAAACAAATTTTCACCGTCTAAATAAAATATTTAGAACAAGATGAATATTTTCTTGGCCCTAAAATGCAATTTTGAAAACATGCAATTTTTTCCTAATCCAAATAAAATAGCAATAAAATCCGAATAAAATCAAATATTTGATTTTAATATTTTTCCTCCAATATTTCATTTATTTTGGAGAAGTCATATTATCTCCTCTCATATCTTTTAACATGAAATATTTTCGTAGAGAAAAATAATTAGAACCAAAATCCTCGTTTCAATATTTGATAAAATTCAAATATGAAAACAGTGAAATCCCCAACTCTCTCTCCGAGGGTCCTTGAGTTGCTTAGGATTTCGAGGATCAAGCCAAAATGCAATAAAATATGATATGAAATGATGACCTAATGTATAACATTCCAAATTGAAAATTTGGGATGTTACAATCGTCAAAGTCGACTTCCTCCAAAATGATAGCCACCATCTCATCGAAAGACGGGACACCTTTGCCTCTATCATAGGGGAGATGAGCTGCTTAGGGTAGGACTTCCATGGCAGCCGATAAGAGAGGAGAGGAAAAACAGAGATCCAAGAAAGGAAGAGAGAAGGACGCAGATGAGGAAAGAGATAAGGTACGTGGGACCAGCAAGCAGTGCAGCCGCTCAAAAATTCATATGGTCGCTTGACAGGAATCATTTACCAAAAGAAAAATAATATATGGACTGTAGCAAGAAAAAAAGATCATCACATCAGCCAAAAGGAGAACATACGGTCACAAACTAGTTCACTAAAGAAGGTTGTCTAAACAATTCTGCATAAGAGACCAAACCAATACTGAATGAAGCAAGTTATGAGAAATATGAGTTCATGGAAAGTTCCACTGATTTGTTAACAACTCCTATTGTTGAAGACATAGATGAGACACATTTTGATTACAGTCAAAATTATTTTTTATGCTACACTTTGTACTCTAAGCATGTTCTCAATGGTAGTGTACACGTAGCTAGTAAGGTAGGAATTCCATTTGATTGGCACCGTAAGGATTTATATATTCTTATGTTGCTACTTGGTGGGATTTTATGATTGGCAACTTACACTCAGCAATCAACAAAAGAAATCAACACCAATTGGTTCATGGACTCCAGTTTTATTACAAGATGCAAGCTTCTTTTACATTATACAAGCAACATAGAAACTGAGCATTACCTTTGCAACCAAATTAATTTTTTAGCAAGCATATCTAGTCATACATATTAATCAACAAAAATAATCTTTACAATGATTTCAAAAATCCAGAAACTTGTTCTGACCTGTGATGGAGGAAGCCAGGCTCTGAAGCAAGATCGCCAGAGCGGTGATGTAGCTTTTGATGATGAGAGGATGGAGGCACAAATGAGGACACCAACGAGCCACCAGAGCTGCATGTGGAGGCACGGGCAAGGTCGACAAATCATCAAGACGGGGGCAGAGATGCGGGAGAGGTGAAACAATCGTCGGTGGCGCAGGCAATTTTGTCAAATCACCGGCGTTGCTGGATGCGAGGTCATCAAATAATGGTAGCTAATGGGCGCGAGGTCGGTGAATCTTGGCAGGGCAAGCAAGCTAGGGCCACCATTGGTGTCAGGGTCCAATTGGGAATGGGCATGTTACTTTTCGACGGGCCAATTTTCTTAGCATAGTTGCCGTCTGTTTTCCTACAGCGTGTTTGGTAAGTTTTAGGAAGCGGAATGCGAATTTAGACGAGGGAGTTGTGAGGAGATTGGATATGGGAAGTGACATTTTATTTTTCAATTCATTGTTTTGTAGTTGTTACATCTAGGAATTTGAGAGATGTGCCAATTCCTTTGTTTGTTTAGTACAAATTCATCGGGGTGGGTTGAGAGATAATAAGTTAAGTTATGATTTGAGATTGCCTTGCCATTGAGTCCCTTGCCTTTCTTACTGGATTTCTAGTTGATGGGGAAGGCTTGGAAAAGAAGCTTGTGTCAGAAGAGAAGTGGAAAACTAAGTTGTTTAGGCTTAACTTAAACCTGACTGCCCTAGTAGGAGTCATAATAAGGTTGAGGCTTGAAGACAAGCAACTGACATCTCGGATCATGTCATTGCCAGGAGCATGAATGCCCAGAATGCCCCTAGTCTATGTCTGTCTATATAGGCTTTAAGGAAAAAGGCAAGTAAGCCGTAAGCCAAAAATCAAGGCTTTTAAGGACCTTTGCCAACTTATAAATAAGCTAATAACAGATCTTTTGCGTATTTCAAGATGCAAATGAACGGTTGAAATATTCTTCATAGACCAGTTCCCTCTTAATTCTCACCCTCTCCTTTGTTAATAAATGGCCCAATTCACCGTGAATTAAAAGTTCAAATCCTTCGTAAATTTACATTCAAACAAACAAATGACTACACTAAGAAGACTAGGCCCGTAAGGGATTGATTTTTCTGGTTTTTTTGGTATATTTTTTACCCCTGTCGATTGAGCGACACGTGTGCATGGTTGTTTTCCTAAAGTGATTGATCGCTTGGACTATGCCTGTTTCTTCTAGAGGTGCATGGGCTTCTCTTGTCTCATGTGCCCCATGTGAAAAGATGGTTTGACTGCATGGGCTGATTTTGTCTCATGTGAGAAAAATATATTAGCTGCATTTTCTGTTGTATGGGCTGGTATGTGTGTGTTGCTACATGGCTCATGCATGCATGCATGTGTCCACGCTTGCATGTTTGTAGTTCCACGTTTGCACTCGTTTGTGTTCTGGGTCCTTCTTTGCTTGCCTATAAGTAGCTCCTTGATGTGTTCTTCTCTCATGTGTACTTCTTGTTTGTTTGGTCTCTATTATAGTTCATGTTGTTGCACATGGTTCTTAGTGCATTTCTTCGACGTCCTTGGGCTCTTCTTCTTCCGTTGGTGCTTTTGATGGGAGGTTGGCTACTGAGGGTGGTTCTAATCCTGGTGAGTATTGTTCTTTCATTTGCAGGGCTTGGTTTGTTGATTTTGTGTAGTATTTTTTATTGTGTTCATGATGTTGTGTGTTTTTAGGTTCAAGGGCTGACGAGGCGTGGCGGCGACGCCAGGAACGACAAGATATTCATTATGGAAACGTCCTGTAGATTCATCATTTGGTGAGTATTTGGCATGCTTCTTTTTGTTCTTGTTGTTTGCATGTATTCTTTTTTATTTACCCCTAGGTTCTAGAATACTAGATCCTACTATTCCTATTTATCTCTAAATCTGGGTTCAGTGTCTTCGTGTTGTTTTGTGATTCTTTGTTTTTATTTATTTTTTGTGGTTATTTGCAGGTCCTCTGGTTTCTCCATCTTATTTGGATCTAGAAAAAACTCACTCTTGCCGACAGGAAGGTGTCCCTTTTACTTCATCATGGTGGGCTTTCTTTATATTGTTCATTTCACTTTCTGATTGGTTTGTCATTTATTTATTTATTTTGTTATTTTACACTTACGTAGATGGCATGTCTCTTGATTTTCCTCCCATTTTATGATATCCTTGACAAGAAGCTAAGTGAAGAGGACCTAAATCTAAGGTATATTTTGGTTTCACTTTAGAAGCAAAATAATAATAGTTTTTTAGTCTCCCAAATACTTTTTCCATGAGAATCAGTGATCCTGATTTACATTGTTGTTCCAAAGGACTAATTCTACGGGACAGATAAAGAATAAAGATAGGCATCCTGTGGTGCTTATGCTAAAATGTCATGAAGGTTTTACTTCATCTTTTGGGAGCATAATGAAACAAAAGATGTAACTAGTTGCACTAGCAAGTAGTAATCTGAAAAGATATCTAGATGCTCTAATGGCAAGTCAACATACACTACCCTGTTATCCTTTTTCAATACTCAAAAATGCATGCAGATGCATTTTGGAGAGCCCATGTCTGATTAGGTTTGCTTCTTGTGTTTTTGATTGGTTTACTTGTTTTCATAGGGAGGGACAAGGAGTTAAGAGAAAGAGAAGGCTCAGCACCTTTACTTGCATGTAATCTAAAGTGGAGAGCTGCATCAAGTATCTGAAGGAGAAGAAAGAGGAGGATATCTACAGGAGTACAATGCCTAGTCTTCTATATCAAGCAGCAATTGGTTCTGATGTAGAAATACCCACATTTGAACCCTGAGGCTGAGATGATCGCTTTGTCATTAGTTAGGATCCAAACTAATTGTTTATATTGTTCATGTTTATCTTTTATATACACAGTTACTTTCTATTTAGTTTACTTCAAATTAATTGCTGTTTATTCATATTAGAAGGGTCGATAAATATTAAAAACTAAGTTCAGAACTCTCAGTCCGAATGGAGGCTGGGTGAAGGACCAGAAGCTTTCCCAATCACTAAATGTTGTTCTCTTAATATCTATCAGTATATTGTGCTAAAGGCCAACAAAAGAAACTAAACACAAAGGGGTTGTGCGTCACTAGACGGATAGATAGCTATGTTTTTTTGCATAATGTTGACAAATAGAATCTCTATTGGCTGGAATATGTAATGTAATGTGAAAGCTAACAGCTGATGCGATTCCATCAACTCAAATAAATTTTCCATTAACCATCATGTCTTCTCTATAGCAATCTGAATTTGTCTTCTTATGCTTATTTGATTGTAAACACAGTAAATTTGCCATGCTATTCGAAGAAATAGACTACCATGGGATGTTAAACAAATTTGGCACGGTCTACATGCTATGGTCATGGCAAGGTCACTACCTACTATTTCTTGTTTGAGTAAGCAACTTTTATGAATTTTGCCATGATAATGTGTCAAACATGTGCCGTGTCACTTTACAGAACTGCCATGTCCGCAAATGCAAATTATCTCTAAAAAATGCCATGTTTGAGCAGAAAAAAAATTCTGAATTTTTCCAATATCATTTCCAAAAAAATTATCACGTTATATAGAACATTTCTCTCAATTATTAAATGGCCTACTACTAACATTTTTAGAATTTTGCCATGTGTTATAGATAACATGGCAAACTTGTATAAGAAATCAGAGATACACATGGCAAACTTTAAGCAATTTGCCCTATCAAAATTTGCCATGCACCGGTCAAGCTCCAGATCGGGCATGTATAAATGGAAATAAACAAAGTTTACTAGGATCCACGACGAGAGATGAGTAGACACTAGAGCACATACATAACAAAATGATTGCTACAAAAAAAATTACAATCTACAAGACGCTGGATGGCAAATGAAAATAAAAGGAAGCACATTAGGATGTGACGAGGAGGCAAACCTTGTAGTGTAGGAGCATTTGGCTGCTCCTAGGGCCCTTGTGCTTGGGGTGCATCTCGCCGTAGGTCCAGACGCCACATGAGGACATGGTGTTGTTCCTAGTGAGCATCAGGAGCTCCCGCCAGCTGACCGACCGGCTGTGCTTGCTCCGGGTGAACTTCCCGAACACGTAGGACAAGTCATATTCGAGCGAGCTTACACACTTTGTGGTTCTTGCACGGAATAATCAATGGGCACGACGGAGACATCTTTAGAAGCCAACTGATAAGGCAAATTCAGCTGTTTTTACAGGAAACGGGCAATGACGACGGAGATGTTCCAAGGGGAGTAAAATGCATCATAAGTCCTAAGACTATTGAAGGTGTGTCAGTTTAGTCCTATAACTTTGAAATTGCAGTTTTAGGTACTAAAACTATTGGAGGTGTGTCAGTTTAGTCCTATAACTCTGAAAGTGCAGTTTTAGGTCCTAAAACTATTGGAGGTGTGTCAGTTTAGTCCTATAACTTTGAAACCATAGCTTTAGGTCCTCAAACTATTGAAGGTATGTCGGTTTAGTCCTATATAACTTTGAAAGTGTAGCAATGAGTGGCATGATGTCTTGAGCTCCAACGAGGAGAGTAGACCGGTTTTCTTAGCCTCACCCCGTAGTAACAGAAAGATACATCGCACAAATTCCACTTGCTACCCACTTGTGGTTGTCGTTGGGCTGTTTCACTCACCGACCTTTGCACCAACTTCGTGGTTTCCGAAAACTCCTCTACGTCATCTAGAAGCATCGACGATTCCCCACCTGTGGCCATGTGACGCCCCCGATTTGACTGTACACTAATCATACACGCAAACGTGTACGATCAAGATTAGGGACTCACAGGAAGATATCACAACACAACTCTGCAAATAAAATAAGTCATACAAGCATCATATTACAAGCCAGGGGCCTCGAGGGCTCGAATACAAGAGCTCGATCATAGACGAGTCAGCGGAAGCAACAATATCTGAGTACAGACATAAGTTAAACAAGTTTGCCTTAAGAAGGCTAGCACAAACTGGGATACAGATCGAAAGAGGCGCAGGCCTCCTGCCTAGGATCCTCCTAAACTACTCCTGGTCGTCGTCAGCGGGCTGCATGTAGTAGTAGGCGCCTCCTGAGTAGTAGTAGTCGTCATCGACAGTGGCGTCTGGCTCCTGGACTCCATCGTCTGGTCGCAGCAATCAAGTATAGGAAGGGGGAAAGGGGGAGCAAAGCAACCGTGAGTACTCATCCAAAGTACTCGCAAGCAAGGAGCTACACTACATATGTATGCACTGGTATCAAATGGATTGAGGGTATCATATGTGGACCGAACTGCAGAATGCCGGAATAAGAGGGGGATAGCTAGTCCTTTCGAAGACTACGCTTCTGGTAACCTCCATCTTGCAGTAGAAGAAGAGAGTAGATAGTAAGTTCACCAAGTAGCATCATGTAGCATAATCCTAACCGATGATCCTCCCTTCGTCACCCTGTGAGAGAGCGATCACCGGTCATATCTGGCACTTGGAAGGGCGTGTTTTGTTAAGTATCTGGTTCTAGTTGTCATAAGGTCAAGGTACAACTCCAAGTCGTCCTGTTACCGAAGATCACGGCTATTCGAATAGATTAACTTCCGTGCAGGGGTGCACCACATAACCCAACATGCTCGATCCCATTTGGCCGGACACACTTTCCTGGGTCATGCCCGTCCTCAGAAGATCAACACGTCATAGCCCTACCTAGGCAGAACAGAGAGGTCAGCACGCCGGTCTAAATCCTATGGCGCAGGGCTCTGGGCCCATCGCCCATTGCACACCTGCACGTTGCGAGGGCGGCCGAAGAGCAGACCTAGCAACCTCCATTACAAATGAAGTTGCCTTACACGGTCCAACCTGGCGCGCGCCGCTCAGTCGCTAATGTCACGAAGGCTTCGACAGATACCACGACGTCGAGTGCCCATAACTGTCCCCGCGTAGATGGTTAGTGCGTATAGGCCAATGGCTAGACTCAGATCAAATACCAAGATCTCGTTAAGGGTGTTATGTATCCGCGAACGTCGACCAGGGCCAGGCCCACCTCTCTCCTAGGTGGTCACAACCTGCCCTGTCGCTCCGCCTCAAAGTAACAGTCGGGGGCCGTCGGGAACTCAGGCCCACCACTACCTGGATGGAGCCACCTGCCCCTTCAGCCCCCATCTCTGAAAATTATCATAAGTAATGTAATAGAATAAGTATATATCATATGCCCGTGATCACCTCCCGAAGTGATCACGACCCAGTAGTATAGCATGGCAGACGGACAAGAATGTAGGGCCACTGATGGTAAACTAGCATCCTATACTAAGCATTTAGGATTGCAGGTACGGTATTAACAGTTGTAGCAACAATGACAGGCTATGCAACAGAATAGGATTAACGGAAAGCAGTAACATGCTACACTACTCTAATGCAAGCAGTATAGTGGAGAGTAGGCGATATCTGGTGATCAAGGGGGGGGGCTTCCCTGGTTGCTCTGGCAAGAAGGACGGGTCATCAACACCATAGTCGTACTGGGTAGTAGCGGCATCAGTCTCGTTGTCTAGCGAGAGAAGAGGGGGAAGAAACAATAAATATTAAGCAAACAGATGCATAGCGATGCATGACATGACAAGTATCGGTGATAGGGGTGCCCTAACGCGGTACGAGGTGGTACCGATGAAGGGGAAAACATCCGGGAAAGTATTCCCGGTGTTCCGCATTTTCGGACAGGTGACCGAAGGGGGAAAGTTGCATGTTCGCTATGCTAGGGATGGGTGGCGGACGAACGGGTTGCGTATCCGGATTCGTCTCGTCGTTATGAGCAACTTTCATGTACAAAGTTTTTCCATCCGAGTTACGGTTTATTTTATATTGATTTTAAAAGATTAAAATCATTTTGAGGATTTGCTTAATTTATTTAATCCAACATTATCCAGTACAGTATTTGCTGACATCATCATGACGTCAGCATGACGTCAGCAATCAACAGGGTTGACTGGTCAACCTGATGTGTGGGTCCCACATGTCATTGTCTGTACAGCCTAATTAGGCTTAACTAATCTAATTACTGTTTAGTTAATTAACACTAGTTAAGTAGGTTAATTAAACATTAATTAATTAATTTATATACTTTTTATCATTTATTATTTATTTATTTATTTATTTTAAAACTCTTTTTTTATTAACGTTCTGGGGCCCGTCCCCACTTGTCATAGGCCCATGGCTAATTGGGCACTGGGTGTGGGCGCTGGGCAGCTCGAGCGGGCGCCGGGCTCTTGCCCGCTTGGGCGCATGCCCAAGGGCGCGGCGGCGGCCAAATCAGGGGTGCCGGCGCTGGCCGGCTGGCAGGGGCCGGCGAGAATGGCCGCCGGCGCGGGGCAAATGGCGGATGGGCGCTGCCAGTGGTGAGCACGCGTGCGGCACGGTGCACGGGGCGGAGGCCGGCGGGCGCACAGGTGATGCGTCCAGCGGCGACGCGAAGAGCGCGAGGCGGAGCATTAGCAAGCGGCAGGGACATGGTGAGCGCACGCTCACCGCAAGCGCGGGTCCGGCGAGGTCGGCGACCTAAAGCATCGGGGAGGGAATGAGAGGTATGGGGAAACGATGATGGGGCTCACTTCGAGGCTGTAGGGTTAGGCAGCGTGCTCTGGGAGGACGGATGGCGTTGGAGCGGCGGGAGGGAGAGGGACGACGACAACGACCCGTTCTGGGCGCTCCGATCACCGTAGCGGAAGTAGACGAGGCGGATGCAGTGACAAGCGCGGTGGAGCGCGGGGAGGATGGCGGCGGCCGGTGGTGAGGTGGCATCGCAAGGGGTGCCGACGTGGTGCGGGGCGACGGGCGGCGGCGACGGGGCTGTCTTCCCCCGATCCAGATCGGGAGGGCAGGGGGAGGAGCGAGGGGAGATGGGGGTTCGTGGGGGGAGAAGTGGGGGTGGTCTGGGTGGTTGCTAGGGTTAGTGGGGGAGGCCATATAGGCCAAGGCAACAGGGCCGGCTGAGTGGGCCAGCGGGTCGGCCAACGGGGCCGTCTGGCCCAGTTGGCCAGGGGCCTCTTCTCCTTTTATTTTTATTTTGTAGTTTTCTTTTCTGTTTTTATTCTTTTCCCTTTTGTTTATTTTCTCTTCTGTTTTAATTCATTTTCAAGTATTTAGACATCCTGTAGAAGCGTGGTTCCTTCACCATAAATACCTAGGCATTAATTGGCACACTCCGAACATTTTAGTTTTATTATTTGAAAACTTCTATTGTTTGTTTGATTTTGAATTTGAATTTGAATTTGAATCGTTTTTGAACTAACACGAGATTAGCGCCAACAATCGAAGTGACGTGGCATCATTGGGAGAGAATTACTGTAGCTTAATTATCCGGGCGTCACAATTCTCCTCCACTACAAGAAATATCGTCCCGAGATTTAAGAGGTGGAAAACGGGGGAAGGTCTGGTTACGAAATTCTAACGAAACTTCTCGGTCTTGGTTGCTCTTCTCGAAGAGGTCGATCCATAGCGTTGATGTCTCCATTCCTATGCATCAATGCATCATGATGAAGTTGTCGTTCTTCCTTCAGGATCTTCACCATGCTTACGAAAGGATGAGAGGGGGAAAACTCTATAAGGACGGACTCTAATAAAATTGAGCATCGGACGGTTAACTCAGGGGAAGAAGCATAAGTATCTCTCGAATTGAAACTTAAGAAGATATCGAGAGCAAAGTAAAAAAAGTACCATGAGAAGTTTCAAGCAGGTAGGCAATCGTTCGATGCCTGAAACAGAGTGTGAAAGGGGTTCAGAGTAACGGGAATGAGTATTGTGTTTCATACCATAATTGATGATCTCTCGGAAGGTGGCTCGTGAATAACATATGAGGCCACGCACGAGGAATAACCTTGGAAACAAGGGGGGTACCAGAGAGTCAGGTTTCGATCCTGGGACCTGTGGGTTATGGGCCCACCATGTGGGTTAAAAGTAGAAAGCGCGATGATATTTTGCACATTCATGATAACAAGGCATGTCAGAGGATAGCATGTCGATTATGTCGGCAACAACGTCGGTACCAAGGGCGAGGGACGAAGAGAACCATTTTTTTGCTCGTTGAACGAGGCGGACCAATAGGCAAAGTTCTCGTCCAGCGGTGGTTACCGAAATGTCATCAACAATAGTAACTGGGTCTTGTTGATAGGATTGTACACCGAGGTGTTTACATAAGCAAGAGAATATTGCTGCTTAGATCATATAGATCACAAGAAAGGTTAAACCAAACAATGGAAAGGAAAATATGATTATCAGATTAAACAGAACAATGGAAAGGAAAATGTGTTTAAACACACATTTCAAGGGTATATCCTTCCCAAGGACAAGCAGAGCATGATATCCATGACAGGATATGATGTAGAAAACTCTTTCGGTAAGGGGAGAGAAATTTCATGACATTACCCATATAGCGGTGTTTGGATAATTGAGTAGGAAACATTTAGCATTGGGCTTCAAATGTTCTTGTTGAAAATTGGAGTGCCATAGACATGCATGGTCATAAGGTGAAGGTCAGACTTTGGAGACACAAAGCACCCTTCAGGAACGGCTTGTAGAATAAGTCTTACAATTTCCTCATGGAAGAATGGCTAACCTTGCTAAAAAGGCAACTATAACAATAGGCCCGCCAGCCAGGTGTGCTAGGCATGACATCACCTTACCAGGTCATATGAGGACCAATGATATAACTCTCGAAAATACGTTCCAACCATCATAACTGACCGAGATTCAGATCTGATTGGTGTCAGGATACCTCAGACTCAGGATGTCTCAGAAGAAAAAGGTGCAACACAAATTTGACGAGATGCCATTGTAAGACTCTTAGGAAATGAACCACGGAAGTGAGTCCCGAAACAAGAGTTCCTCATTAAATCAAGGAGGGGATGAGGAGGTGACTGATGAACTCAGCGACAATTCATCAAGATTTCCAAAAGATCAAATGGTATAATGATGTATGCTCAAGGAACACATACACAATTTAACAATGATAGAAAGGTGCACCCTGAAATCTAGATTGGGTACCACGGTCAATGTTTGAATGATGATTCAATAAACGATAAACTTAGAATGAAACTATCGACCAATAACTTACAAGCACTAGGGTTGCTAGAAGTTTTGAAGCCGCACGTCATAGATCAATTGTCGGTTTTTCGGTTTAGAAACAACACGGGACCAAGGAGTGAACGTATATGGCAAGAAGTATCACATGTATCAAGATCTCTTAGGAGGTGGTGAAATTCTCATGACTTTCTTGACATAAAAGATCGTAATACTTCCAAGGTAAAGAAGAACAACTATTGGGTAGCAAGGATCTCAAGGTATAACACAAAACACGAACAAGTTTGTGTTGAATGGAAGGCAATAAAGTGGTCGATGATAACACAAATCATCGAGGGCAAGGATGGTACTTCTCATCATGAATTCAATTGATATCTTGGAAGAGGTCAAAATGTTGATGATGATCACGACACACTTGTCAAGGGGTTTCATGAGGATATAATCGATCATCGATGACATCAAGCAAAAGGAAGGGTGAAGCGAAAGTTATCAGAACCATGGGTATGAAACAAACTCGAAATCAAGTTTGCTATTCAAGGAGAAATGATATGACAAGGAAGATGGATGTAATATTAGCTCACAATCGAAATTTGTGCTCCGTGAAGAAGGACCAGGTAGCACAGTTAAAAATTAGCCCAATAATGGTATAACCGATCAGGCTAGGAATGACTTGAAGGATTATTAAACTCGTAAGCAATGAAAATTAATTAGGGTTATCGAACCGGAATGCGGAATCAGTTCACATATCGGTGTTCTCGGTTGACGACAACCCAGAACCCAGAAAAAATCTGTGAGAAATAATAGTTAATGAAGAACCCATAAGAAGTTATGTAGTACCATGACATTATCAAGGTATCATAGTGTAATACTCGACATATCAAAGTAAAGGTTGGACAGGTGCAATGATCTGCACAAGACAAGTACTTCAACTTGTCCGAGAAATGGTATTAAGGAGAAAATATGGTCGGAACCATGATTGCAAAGGACCAAACATAGATACAGGACGAATTTATAACAAGGGAATTATTATCATTTGCAAGAAGCTTCGATGAAAAGTTCGACATCGGGTCCATGGGCATGAACGCAAAGGCTCAAGGTCGACTCCCACTTCCTCAATGCATAACCTTTCATTTTACTTCTCGCTTTTAATGAGGTTGTAGTGTATAAATTTTATCTGGCGAAGCAACAGAAGAGTATGACTCGCGAAAACTTTCGGGTTCATACTGTTTTGGGGAAGGCATGGGTTCAAACCATCGGGGCATCTTAGGAGTATATACCACAAATTTCAAGAATAAATAACACAAGCTCGATAGTAGAGCATGCTTGAGAAAGCAGAGGATACAATTTACCAAAGGCATTATGTATCCGAGGAAATGCTCACAGACTTATTGAATATGAAGGACGCTGTCGGATAAAATCCAACAAAGGATCCGGTGGTCCTCAAGGGATCTCGTGTGAGCATCGGTACTCAACCAGAGGAAGAAACAATGCAAGGAGATCAGACTTTAGAAACAACTGACTAATTCAAGGCTCAAATGCAAAGGAATTATTATTTCCCAATAGAAGGATTAGAAGAAGACGCTCCGATCAAGGGTGGATAAGTTCAATAGACCTAAGAGTACAATTGAGGGCAAACAAATTGGTCGAGAACAAGCTCATGTTCAAAAATGACGTCTGAGACTAATTCAAGGCTCAAATGCAAAGGAATTATTATTTCCCAATAGAAGGATTAGAAGAAGACGCTCCGATCAAGGGTGGATAAGTTCAATAGACCTAAGAGTACAATTGAGGGCAAACAAATTGGTCGAGAACAAGCTCATGTTCAAAAATGACGTCTGAGCCAGAAAGATAATTTAAAAGGATCAACTGATAATTGCGTGCATTCGCACTCATGTTGAATCAATAGTATCAAAATTACGGTGTGTAAGGATACTAACGAATATTGCCAGACATATGGAAAGCATCCATAATGCAAGCAGACAAGTATTGCAGAGCAATAAGCTACTAAGGATTCTTGGAGGATCGAATAGTATTTCGAAGACCATTGTGAAACACATGAACAACTGGGGGGTGAGCGGATACTCGATAAGTGCGAGAATTATCCATAGGGGTATTCAGGTGACAAAGAACGGCAAGGTAGTAAGCTCAAAGGATTATCGAAACAACGACGAGTATTTCCGGGTATCTTGTAATAGCAAGACCAACTGGGGATGAATGCAAGAATAACAACTGCAAGTAGTTATCCATAAGGGTTGACGGTGGAAGGGGAATTGCAAACGCGATGAACACAAGTTCTCGGGTTAACAGCGGAGAGTATCTTCAGGGTCTTCACGTGCAGCAGACGATCATCAGTAATAAGGGGCTCTCCGGGTGAAAGTGATAATGAGATCCTAATGTTAGATTTAGCAAAATTCATTTAACCCGAATAGAAGAGAGATCAGAGTCCCAGAGTATAAACAAGGAGTAAAAGATCCTAATACCACCCAATGGCGACGTGGGCCCGTAAAATAGACAAGATATAATAGTGATATCAACTTGAGGCCTCTGGTGGGATATTTATAGAGTTGTGTGGGCCCATAAAATAGACATGAATTGTTGAGGCCCCTGGTGGGATATCACTATTATATCACAAGCACCGTCATGAATTGTCGAAACACCATTGAAGAGATTGCTTGAAAAGAGAGATTGCACCGGTTGAATTAAATGGCTTGAATAAGATAACAACCTCGAGATATATTAAACGATTGAGAATGGCAACGCAAATCTTTCGAGATATCTTTAGCACTCCGGAATGATTGAATAGCGAGAGGTGAATAAATAAGAGAGTCTTCGGTAAGGACTTCCAACATGGAAAACATGTGAACCAAAGAAAAAGATATGATCGACACCGAAAGCTTGCATTGAAACAACCGGAGAAGGAAAAGAACAAAGAATGATGAACTTAAGCTCCGTTAGTATCTTCAAGAGCACCACCGGGTAAGAACATTGATTGAAAAGAATGAAGAGACTTCACATCCATAAAAGGGTACTTGATTAAGAAATCTGAATCCTTGAAGAAAAAAGGGTGGGAGGGTGGGAAAATAAAGACAATTTGGGACGAATGAAACAAACAACGTTGGGAAAAAACTGAGAGGTGATCTTGCGAATGTGGAAATGATCGGATCCTCTTGAAGAGAAAGACGCCGGTTGAAAAGGATTGACATGACAATCTGAATTATCATGAATAGAAGTATGAGAACATCGCCTAGGAAAGGTATGGAATCAAAATTTCACTTTGAAGCAACTCGAATACAACAAACCAAAACAAAACAAAGGATTGGCTTGCAAAATAAGCCGAAACAAACATATGATAGATCCCATATCGTATCATGTGTCCCTTGGAAAGATATCCTACGATATACTTGAATTCCCACTTATAAACACCCAAAACTTTCTGGTTATGCAATCAGGTGTTGGGAATATAGGGGAAGCATAATATCTCACCCAAAACTAACAAATCCTACATCCAGCTGTATCCTTCCTTCAACACATAACCAAGAAACCTTCGGAAATCATTTACCTCAACCTTTGAAAAGCATCCGTTATACGAGTTATGGCAATACACCCAAACTCCCGCCCAGTACTGGGTGGCGTCAAGGTTATCTCACCAACAACTGCATAAAAGAGATTTTCGATGTCGGCGAACTCAGGTATTCCAAAACTGCAACGATAAAATTGTGAGGACAACATGTCGGAGCTCAACTCCCCGGGACACTGCCACAACCCCTAAATGTCAGGAGGCACCAAGAACAATGTTCTTGTCACAAAACCATCGGAACGATTCCAAGATACTCGCGTGATCCTATTTTTTTTTTGTGAAATTTGAGGAGAGAAGAGTCAAAACTCTACGTCAGGAGGCCTCACCAGAGCGACAGATTGACTGAGGAGTAAAAAGAATCCTACTCTCCGATATATATAATCCTATAAGACTCAAAACATTTTTTCTAGACTCAACAACGCCAGCGATTCGATCAAGCAGGGGGCTCCTAAGTCGGGGAAGGCTCTGATACCAACTTGTAACACCCACGATGCGGCTATATCTCCCACGTGTTGGAGCACGACTTAGAGGCATAACCACATAGTAGGCATGTTGCAAGAGGGGTAATCTTTACACATCCCATGTACTGAATAAGAAAGGGATAAAGAGTTGGCTTACAATCGCCACTTCACACAATACATAAAATATAGCATTACATCATCCAGAATACAATCAAGGTCCAACTACGAAACCAAATAAAGAAAGACAACCCCAAATGCTAGATCCCCGATCGTCCCAAGTGGGCTCCACTACTGATCAATAGGAAACGAAACAACACAACAAACAAGATCTTCATCGAGCTCCCACTTGAGCTTAGTTGTGTATCTGCACTAGTATCGTCGGCACCTGCAACTGTTTGGAAGTATCTATGAGCCACGAGGACTCATCAATCTCACACCCGCGAGATCAAGACTATTTAAGCTTATGGGATAGGAAAGGGTAGTGAGGTGGAGTTGCAGCAAGCACTAAGCATATATGGTGGCTAACATACACAAATAAGAGCGAGAAGAGAAGCAATGCAACATTCGTGAACTAGAAGTGATCAAGAAATGATCCTGAAACTACTTACGTTCAAGCATAACACAAGAACCGTGTTCACTTCCCGGACTCTGCCGGAAAGAGACCATCATGGCTACACACTCGGTTGATGCTTTTTAATTAAGTTTAGCTTTAGGTTTTATACAACCGGACATTAACAAATTCCCATCTGCCCATAACCACGGGCACGACTTTCGAAAGTTCAAAACCCTGCAGGGGTGTCCCAACTTAACCCATCACAAGCTCTCACAGTCAACGAAGGATATTCCTTCTCCCAGGAAGACCCGATCAGGCTCGAAATCCCAGTTACAAGACATTTCGACAATGGTAAAACAAGACCAGCAAAGCCGCTCGAATGTGCCGACAAATTCCGATAGGAGCTGCACATATCTCGTTCTCAGGGCACACCAGATGAGCAATCCGTACAACTAAAACCAACCCTCAAGTTTCCCCGAGGTGGCGCTGCAAGGGGCTCTAGTTTGGACCAACACTTAGAGGAGCACTGGCCTGGGGGGTTAAAATAAAGATGACCCTCGGGAGCGCCACACCCAAGGGAAAAGTAGGTGGTGGTGAGGCAAATGGTAAAACCAAAGTTGGGCCTTGCTGGAGGAGTTTTATTCAAAGCGAACTGTTAAGGGGTTCCCATTATAACCCAACCACGTAAGGAACGCAAAATCAAGGAACATAACACCGGTATGACGGAAACTAGGGCGGCAAGAGTGGAACAAAACACCAGGCATGAGGCCGAGCCTTCCACCCTTTACCAAGTATATAGGTGCATTAATTAAAAAATAAGAGATATTATGATATCCCAACAGTATCCATGTTCCAACAAGGAACAAACTTCATCTTCACCTGCAACTAGTAACGCTATAAGAGGGGCTAGCAAGCGGTAACATAGCCAAACAACGGTTTGCTAGGAAAGGTGGGTTAGAGGCTTGACATGGCAATATGGGAGGAATGATAGAAGTGATTTCGAGGGTATGGTCATCTTGCCTGAGATCCCGCAAGGAAGAAGAACGAGTCCATGAAGAAGACAAATGGACGTAGCCGAACGGATCCTCACAACTCCGGAACGAAACCGAAGCTAACGAGAGAGGCAACCCAGAAAGAAGCAAGCAACATAGTAAACAATTGTCACATAAACATGGCATGATGCACAACCAAGTATGATGCATGTCCGGATTAATGAGGCATGGCATGGCAAAGTGCACGAACAAAACTACAAGTTAAGTGGAGCTCAATATGCAACTCCGTTGCATATAAATCACGTGACTTATTTAGTTCTCTCTCGTTTAGGTACTCAACAAAATTAAATGTTGGTTAGCAAGGCAAGAGGTGAACCATAATAAAACTAACTATCTAGTCAAGTTTAAATGAGGCCGGAAACAACGACAACAATTCCGGAAAATCCTCATGAGCATATATTAGATTTGGTAATGTTCTGCCCTAAACCAAATTTTAGAATTGTTAAACATGCAAGGTAAAGTCACCATGTTAAACTAGGCATTTTTCTACCCCATTTACATATAAAGTTTATTAAATTTGGAGCTACGGTTATTTAGTTATGAATTAAAGCATTTTAGCATATCATTTAAACAAATTAATACAAACAACAAGTTTAAACATTTTAAACATGGATAAAAGCTGGAAATAGTGAAACTACATGAAAAACTGAGCAAGATGCATATATGACATGTTTCATTTGGATGCATGGATATTTAGGTATAGAAAAAATAAAACTATGGCAATTCTATAAATATGCAATGCACTGGAAATTAAACAAATCCACAGGCAGAAAAAACATGCACGGGCCCGAAGCATTAGCGTGCAGCGGCCCAGAAGAGGATTCGGCCCAAGTGGCTGGCTGTGCAAGAATAAATGAAGAACGGGGCAAAAAGTTGGGTGCCTGGGAATCGACCCGAGGATCTCCTGCTGTTGCTCCGCTGGGATGACCAGCCGAGCTGGCTTGGTGAAGTTGGCATACGAGCGACAAAACATATTAAGAGCAAACAAGGAGGCGGACTCTGGACTCCATGGATGCACAGAAGTCGCCAGCGAGGATGGCGAATGAAGCGGCGGCTACTACCGCAGCAGAGCAACGGCGAGCATTTCAGGAATGTGGTGTGGGTGCGCGCGTGCGGGTGTTGGCTCGGTTGGGCGAGGGTAGGAGCTGGGACGAGGCATGGCCAAAGCTACGGCCATGGATGCTCGGTGATGCTTGCCGGCGATGGAAGCAAGTAGCGGCTGCAGGTGCAGCAGATCACCGGCGGGGGTGCAGAAAACTGACGAGGCTGCGTATGACCGAGCGGGCACGAGCAAGAGCTCGGCTCGGGGCAATGATCTATGGTGAACAAGAAGATGGGCAGCAGGCCTTGGTGCATGCGCGTGAGTAGCAGACGAGGCACTGCGTGTGTGCTGAAGAAACAGAGGAAGCATAGCTACCTTCCCGGTGACCAAAGTGACGGTGGAGGAACTATCAGGCATGCAAGCAACCGGCGACAGAGGAGGCAATCAACGAGAAAAAGGTACAGGGAAGTGCGGCTGCTCACGCAGAGGGGCTCGGAGGAGTCGATCGAGCTCGGGGACGCGACGAATTTAACCGGCGGCGAGGTAGACCTGAGGAAGAAGAAGGAGAGGTCGGCGACGAGAGGAGGCCTCCGGCTTGGCGTCCGTGAAGCAGAGGAAGCAGGGGAAGAAGAGGTCATCGGGGAGATCAATCCGAGGCTCGTGGACGCGAGCGTGGACGAAGGAGACAACGTCGAGTGCCTCGACTCTCTCCCCGTGGCAGCAACACAGACGACGAAGGCGTACAAGCGGGGGATGAGCTTGAGCATATTCCCGGCCATGCCGACGGCTATTGCATGGAGAGGTCTCACCTGGCGGCGGCAGGAGAAGGAGGAGGTGGGAAATGGAGCGACCAGGGAACCCTAGTGTTGGTGCATGATTTATAGGGTGAAGGGAGCAGCTCCGGCCGTCAAATCAATGCAAGCGTCGACATGGACCTGCTGGATGAGCTGCGGTACAGGAGCTAGAAGAAGAACAAGAGGGATCAGCATTGGTGGCCTCGCTGGGCTAAAAGAGGTAAGTGAGGGGGGCTGGTTGGAGGGGAAAAGGCCCAGGTGGCTTCGGATAAGGTGACTCCTTTTCTTTTCCTTTAATTCTGCCCATAAATAGACATCTATCAAAAGGGAAAAGCCTAGGGACATTGAGGACAAATTCAAAAGAAGTGAGAATATATCTAAACTCCTGGAATTATGCAGGATTTGAATAAATTGACTTGGAAATTTTTATAGATAGAAAAATAATTCAAGTTTGAATTAAATTCAAACTTGAGTCATTTTTGAACCCAACCAAATCAACCCCAAAAGAGCTGAAACTTGACAGAGAGGTTGAAAGCATGGTTTAAGATTTATAGGATAAATGTGGACATTTATCTTGGCCGTAAAAATGCCACTTGGGAATATAGCCAAATTGAAAGAAGAAGGAGGTGAAGGTGCATGGCTAGGGTCGAGGGATATAGCAAAGGGGTTTAAGACCAGCACCATACGTAGAGCAAGTAAAACAACAAGGTGAATCTCAAAATGCACATGATGAGCATGATGAAAGGCACAATGACAAGGGCACAAATGCAATATGACAATGATGGGCATGGCGATGCAATATAACCGAATGATGAACATGATACAAGAAGCAAAATATGACAATGGCACTCATCAATCATGGCAACAAATAGTTGAAACACACACAATGGCAACGGGATAAATGGAAGGCATCTGGAGCGTCGGTCTCGGGGCGTCACATACCCGCAGCGCCGCCCCGCTCCCCGCGCCCCTACACCTCGCCTGCTACTACCCGTGCTTGCTACCGCCGCCCATGTCCATCGCCGTTGCTTCTTGCCCCCTTTGCTACTACTGCTGTTGCACTCCAAGTTGCCACCGCCTGCTCCGTTTGCCGCACTGCCGCACCCATCCAACCGCAGCGCGCGCTCGCCCCCCCCCCTGCTGCCTCTACCGCGCCGTTGTTCCTCCACCCCACCATGGCCTCGCGTAGCCCTGCATGCCCTTGCTGCAGTTGCTCGCCGACCCACTATCGCCCCGTGCCCCCCGTGCCACCTCTCGCCACGACAACGACCCCTCCCGTGCGCTGCTCCGGCCGTCGCGCCCGCTGCGCCTGTTCGGGCGATGCCTGTACCCGCGTGCCCGTTAGCCCCCCGGCCTATGACATGTGGGCCCGCCCCAGGAACATCAAAGAAAAAGGATTAAAAAGATATAATTAACTAATTAAAGAATTAATTTACTTAATCAATTTTGTTTAGTTAACTAATTAGATCTAATTAAACCTAATTAACCTGCTAATAAAACTAACTAACTTTAATTAGTTAACAACCTATGACATGCGGGACCCACCCATCAGTTGACTGGTCAACGATCAACTTGGACCGCTGATGTCATGATGACACAGTAATTCTTTTTCGAATTAATTAAATAATAGTAGTCCCAGAAAATGATTAAATCCTTTTAAATTGCTATAAATTAAACCGTATCTCGGATGAAAATACTTTGTACATGAAAGTTGCTCAGAACGACGAGCCCGAATACGTAGTCCGTTTGTCTGCCACACGTCCCTAACATAGCGAACATGCAACAATCCCCTCCGGTTCGTCTATCCGAAAATGTCAAACATCGAGAATACTTTCCCGGATGTTCCCCCTTCGTGAGTATCACCTACTACCGCGTTAGGGCACACCTAGCACCGCTCATTGTCACGTCATGCATCGTCATGCATCTATTTGAATTATGGGACAATTGCATTTTTACCCCTAGTTGGTTCCTACCCACGGGTTTTGCCCTTACTTTTCGAGCTTGCTCAGTTTTGCCCTTACTTTTTCCATCGAGGTCCCTCGAATGCCCTTTGACCGTTTGACCAAAACTTTGAAAATTCATAACTAATTCGTATGAACTCAGAAAAATGCAAATAAGATATCAAAATGTTCACATAAACATTACCTTTATGGGCATATCATTTGCATTCAGGATAAAAGCATCGTTTAAACTACCCGAGGTAATTAATGTTATTAACATTATTAAAAATAAATAGGTATAAACAATATTTTTTTCATGAATAAAAATTATATGCAAATGTAGGTGATGTCTTTTGAACATCCTGATACCTTATTTGCATTTTCCTGAGTTCGTATCAACTTGTTATGAAGTTTCCAAATAATGGTCAAAGTCGTTAGAACATTCATAACAAGTTGATACAAACTCATAAAACTGCAAATAAGTTATGAGGATGTTTAGAAAACATCACGTACATTTGCATGTAATTTTTATTCATGAAAAAAAAATATTGTTTATACCTATTTATTTTTAATAGTGTTAATAATATTAATTACCTCGGGTAGTTTAAACAATGCTTTTGTCCTGAATGCAAATGATATGCCCATAAAGGTAATGTTTATCTGAACATTTTGATATCTTATTTGCATTTTTCTGAGTTTGTATGATTTAGTTATGAATTTTTAAAGTTTTGGTCAAATAGTCAAAGGGCATCCGAGGGACCTCGATGGAAAAAGTAAGGGCAAAACTGAGCAAGCTCGAAAAGTAAGGGCAAAACCCGTGGGTAGGAACCAACTAGGGGTAAAAATGCATTTGTCCCTTGAATTATATTTATCGTTTCTTCCCCTCTTCTCTCGTTAGATACCCAGACCGATGCCGCTCTACCCAGTACGACTACGGTGTTGACGACCCCTCCTTCTCAATAGAGCTTCCAGGCAACTAAACCCTCCTTGGTCATCCCGATATCAACTACTCTTTCCCTCTACTGCTTGCATTAGAGTAGTGTAGTTGTTACTACTTTTGGATGAACCTATTCTGCTGCATAGCCTTTCCTTGTTACTACTTTTGTTACTTTACCTGCAATCCTAAATGCTTAGTATAGGTTGCTAAAATATCATCAGTGGCCTTACATACTTATCCGTCTGCCATGCTATAATATCGGGCCATGCTCACTTCGGGAGGTGATCACGGGTATATGCTATATACTATTACTTACTTATGTTATTGTTCGGATATGGGGGCTGAAGGGACAGGTGGTTCCAGCCAGGTAGTGGTGGGCCTGGGTTCCCGACGGACCCAGAGTGTTACTCTATGGCAGAGCGACAGGGCAGGTTGTGACCATCCTAGGAGACAGGTGGGCCTGGTCCCTGATCGGCACCCGCGGTTACTTCAAATAACATGCTTAACGAGATGGGGTATTTGATCTGAGTTGGCCACTGGCCTATACGCACTAACCACCACGCAGGAATAGTTATGGGCACTCGACGTCGTAGTATCAGCCAAAGCCTCCTAGACGTTAGTGACTGAGCGGCGCGCGCCAGATTGGACCGTGTAAAGCAACTTCCTTTGTAATGGAGGTTGCTAGGTCTGCTCACCGGCCGCGTTTGCAACGTGCGGGAGTGCTGTCGGATTCAGGGCTCCGCAGACCCAAGAAAGGTTCGAACTCTAGGGTGTGTGCGAAGGACTCAACCTATCGAGCCAACCAGCTCATCGCCACATGGCCTAACCCGATGAACAAGGAAGAAGATGGGTGTGTTAGTTTACCCAGGTTCGGGCTACCTTGCGGTGTAAAACCCTACTCCTGCTTTGTGGTGGATTGGCCTCACAAGGGGCTGAGGATGAACTAGTATAAGGGATGAACAACCTCGCGAGATCTGCTCTGGTGGGGGAATGAGTCGACGAGGTTTCGCCCCCGCTATGGTGGTGGCTAACCTATACTTATAGTGGCCTCGGTCCTCTTCCCCCAAAACGTAGGTGGGAAGGGATCCCACAGTGGCCAATTTGAAAGGGGACAAGTAGTACATCTTATCCTGATGAAAGGTGGTCTTTGCCTGAAAAGCTTGTGGTCGTGACACTGTGGTGGGCTCGGCGATGACATCTGTCTTGTCGTCCTGACGGTCCTGGTATTGTTGCATGGGAATGGAAACCTTTGCCTGAGTCCTCCGGAACCCACGCCTATGCTTGCTTCCTTAGTACCAAAGTGGAAACTGCCTCCTTTGCGCCCGCTGGTGCCCGCCTGGCCCTGGTCATCATGGTTTGCGTCATTACAACCTGATGAGGTTGGGCGCGTGCATAGAAAGCTTCGCTCCTTAGGAGGCCGCTTGGAGAGGCCGCTCCCTCCGGAGGTCTTAGTGTTGTCCCCCTCGCGAGGCTTGGCCCCTCGCGAGAGTCTTGTCTTGATGGTCTTGTAGATGGGCCGTACCAGGCCATCGATGGAGCTACATCGTGGGCCGCAGCCAGGCAAGTCCGGGTACCCTATTTGCTTGAACGCCGACAGTAGCCCCCAGGCCCAAGGCGCGCTCGGACTTGGCTTCGAAGCGAAGCCAATGGTCAAGGGCGAAGCGTTGCGGGCCCCAATCACCTGCGGACCGAGTCGATGCGTAGCGCTTGATGGGACATGGGCGTCTCCAATTCCCCATGCCGCCTCGGCAACCGCCCGACTTGACACCTGCCTGGTGCATGCAGAAAGGCCATCATGACTTGGAATGTGAGAGGCCACCGGTTAGCCTTCCTCTGGCTATAAATGGGGCCAGGGGGCGGAGCCCCTAGTCCATCTTCATCCCCTCACTGTCTTCTCCTTCTTCTTATTTGTCCCACCATCTTGCCAAAGCATCCATGGCACCAGTGAGGAGGTTCTCTGCCGCCGAGAAGGGAAAGGCCCCGCAGGAGGGACCAAGCCCGCCACCGCCCAAGAGGGGTCGCGGCCGTCCCCACAAGTATGCCGCGATGCTAGCGGTAGCTCCCTGAGGGCATGGTTGCACCCCCTTGAAGGCTGGTACCACCTCCGGCAGTCATGGGGGTGCTCCCTCCTGCGGTGGAGGCTGCCGCGGCTGTGGGGGCCAGGACCAAGGAGGGAGGCATGTGGAAACCAGTCGTCCACCGCGCTCGCGATCTCATTCGTCCGATGTGTCCTCGAAGCTCGTGGTGTGGGTGGAGAGGCCCATAGGCGTCTGGTTCCAGCTCCCATGCTTCTTCATAGGCGTGTTGCCGACCGGGGGACTTGGCGGCCTCAGGCTGCAAGCCGATGGTTGCTGCAGCAGGGCCTCGTGGGTGGAGGTCGAGGTCACCCTCGCCGGCAGCGTGTACCTGAACCGCATGTGGCAGCCGTTGGCCCGCGCACGCGGCCAGCAGGGGAGGTGTACCCGCTACTTCAGGCATGACGGCGTTGCGACCCTCTATGTCAGGGTCATCGGGGAGGACGGCAGGCGCCTCGGGTGCTGCCCGGAGAGCGACAACGAACGACGTCGACGATGTCCACCCCTCCAATTGCGATGGTTGGAGGGGCGATGGCATCTCCGGCAGTGAGCTTTCCCTTGGCGACAGTCGCGATGCCTCCAGCAGCGGCGGCTCCTCCTCTGGGGAGAGCACGAGTGACGGTGATTACGACGAGCCGCCATGCCGCCGAGCTCGGACCAAGGAGGGCGGTGAGCCGCCTCACCGTTGCGACCCAGTGAAGCAGGAGGAGGATTTCTACTAAGCGTGGGCGTCGCTGGAGCCAGGTCTTAGGAGCCGCAGTGGTCGCGGGGCTGCTTTCGTTTCTTCTTCTTTTTTCTCCATCAAAAAAGCGGAAAGCCCTGTCGGGGCATGTAATGGACCATGACGCTTGCGCCGTTATTTTATCATTTTTATATTGCATCCTGACATCCGTGTTGCTACTAAAATTGACGGGTTCTTGCTGATCGTGATTGGGATGACTTAGCTTAGTGTGCTTGCGGTAGACTCCCGTGCCATGATAGCGTGCTTCTCTGGAGCTTGGGCCTCCTCCGCGCCCCTCGTTCCGGAGAGGTCCTACCAAGGGTTTCTTCCATTAGGATTCGAAGGTCCTTAGGCCTCGGGAGGCACCCGATGGCTGCGAGGTTAGGGGACCTTCGGAGGTGACGTGCCCTGCGTGAGCCCTCGAGCATGGGCCAGTAGCCGCTGGTACGCCGTGTCGCGATGCCCGGAGGTATAGACTCGGGAGGGCGTGCATGCCCGTTGGCTCGTTCAAGAGAGTTGCGCGAGGATTAATATGCCAAAGGCTAGGGCACCAAGGCTTTGGCGAGGTGCGTTCGCGGGCGGGCCCAAGCGCACACACCGTGCCCAGCCCCCACGCGGGAGACGCGCGAGGAAGAGCGATGGGCAACTGTCACTCTCCCTAAGGCAAAATATGGAAGAGCGAATGCTGCGAGGAGAAAAAATTCCCAACCCTTTCAAATAAAGTCACGAGAACTTCAAATTTCATTCCAAGAAGTGGCAAATCAGCTACAGAAAGCAAGAAAAGAATAGCCGCATCCGGCACCTACACTAGTCTTTTGGTCTTTCCAGCAGCACAGAGCATGGGGCTTCCACTAGGATGTGGGTGGTATCTCCCATGAGGCCCAAGGGTGGCACTCAGGAGACTCCGGGGCGTGTACAACCCCACTCATTATTATGTGAGAGTGTCACGAGCGGAGACTTGAGAGGCGCATGGCGCTTGCTGGTCAAGGGTAGAACTTCTGGAGGTGCTGGATGTTCCAGACGTTATCAATGGGGACCCCGTCCTATGTCTCCAGGCGTGCGGTGCCAGGCCTGGAGACATGGGCGACCCTAAACGGGCCCCCCACATAGGGGAGAGCTTGTGAAGACCCTCCCTGGAGAGCACCCGTCTCAGGACGAGGTCACCCACCTCGAGGGGCCTGGAGCGGACGCTACGGTAGTGGTACCGCCATAGCGCCTGCTGGTACCTTGTGGCACGGAGCGAGGCTTGGCGGCGACCCTCCTCCCCGAGAACGAGGTCCATCCCCTGTGAGGCATCCTAGCGTGCCTCGTCAAATGCTAAGACCTGCGGGGAGCGATGTTTGACCTCATGAGGGAGGAACTCCTCAGCCCCGTAGACGAGGAAGAATGGGGTCTCGCCGGTGGGCTTAGTAGCGGTGGTGTAGATGGACCACGGCATGGACTGAAGCTCATCGAGCCAACCCCTGTCGTAGGCCTCGAGTTTCTTCTTGAAGCTCCTCGCCTTGAGGCCCCTCGGGACCTCCATGTTGGCGCGTTCGGATTGGCCGTTACTCCGTGGGTGCGCCACCGAAGCGTAGCATATCTACATTTCAAGGTTAGCACAATGTGTTTTGAAGAGGTTTCTCATGAACTGAGAGCCATTGTTAGTGATGATACAGTTGGGGACCTCAAAGCAGCTCACGAGGTTCTTGATGAACTTGACGGCCGAGCCAGCTGGGCCGGTGCGCACGGGCTCCACCTCCGCCCACTTGGTGAACTTGTCAATGGTGACATAGAGGTAGCTCTAGCCGCCGCCCGCTCGGGGGAATGGGCCCAAGATATCTAACCCCCAGACTGTGAATGGCCATGAGAGCGGGATGGTCTGGAGGCTCTGAGTGGGCTAGTGGATCTGTTTGGCATGGAATAGACAGGCGTCACAGGATCTCACCAGCTCAGTGGCATCATCGAGCGTCATGGGCCAGTAGAACCCGCTGCGGAATGCCTTGCCCACGAGGGTGCGTGTGGTACCCCGGCTCAGAGAAACCGGAACACCTCGTATTACAGCCCAAAGATCGAGGAGAAGTCTTCTGGAATACGACACTGCTTAGCATAGAACAAACCAACTCTATATTACAACACGAATATGAATACAAGGTCTCCGATATTACAATGAATAACACTGGCACGGTGACGCTACGCCAACCACAATTGCTCTATGCAAGTAGCATAACAACTCAAGGCAGCAGAACCTCTATTGGCAGCGGAACAACGAACAATGATGATGGACTCTAATCCATAGGGACTATGATAGGAACGTTTATCCTAGCTCACGAACACAGGAACCACACCAAACAAGCACGAAAACTAGGCATGACCTGCAAACTGGCATGACATGCCAAGTCAGTACATTGAATGTACTTGCAAGCTCACAATAAACCAAAAGCAGTCAAGACAAACAACAGCATGGCATTAGCAGGTTAAAGCATTCATGAACATGATACTGACAGAACAACATGGCATGCACAACTGAACATGATACAACTAGAACAATATGAGCATATGAACATGATGATACTACATGCAACAGGTTAACATGATCATGCACCAACTAACTCTGCTCGTCGGTTACCTCGTAACCATCTCATGCATAAACTTACCAACATCGGTATCCAAGATACCTCCGTGATCATCTCGCGATCACATAAATATCAACTAACTTTGTGATCCTCTCTCGATCACAACCAATCTCTTTCTCATCATCGAACCGGGGTTATTATTAAGCAAGTTATTATTATTATTATTATTATTATTATTATTATTATTATTATTCATTTTGTTATTGTTGTTGGCTCGTAGTGTGACTGACTATGAACTGGGCCCATATCCACGGGCACGGCTGTCGATAGATTAAAAACACACTCTGCAAAGGTAGCGCACTTTACCCACACCACGGAACCCATGGCCTCACACTCCCATACATGTGGACCAATGACATTCCAACAAAACCGATCTACCACCATGACACTCTCCCGACCACTTCGGCCAACTCCCCTGTGGGCTAAGTCATGGGTGGCCCCATTATCGGTTCTATATCCGGCATATCTTGTAGTAGGCGTCCTAAGCTAGGCGTCTTGGAGTGATGGTAACATGGACACGAAATTTTATCCAGGTTCGGGCCCTCTTGATGGAGGTAAAACCCTATGCCCTGCTTTTGATTGTATTCATATGGGGTGTAGTACAGAGTGCATGTATATACCACGAGATTGTTCTAATGAATATTAGATGTTCTCTATTGACTAGCCTGGCCTTGGTTTATATAACACACTAGAGGCCTAGGGTTTAGGAGAGTCCTCATCTTGTGTGCCAAGTCTTGTGGGATCTCCCTTGTATGCGGCATGGGCTGCCCAAAGTGGCCCATGAGTGAACCTCCGTGGGGGTCCTCGGCCTGATCCAGCTGGTCGAGAGACGACTTGGTGAGTACCCCCTAGTCCAGGACACCGTCAGTAGCCCCCTGAACCAGTCTTCAAGTTGTGGACGATCCTCGATTCTTCCAAATTGTTCTTCATCTTCAGTCGTCGGTCTTGCAAACTGGTTCAACAAATCTTCTCATCTTCGAACTTGAGGATTGGCGAAGTGAATTCGAAGAGTTTACACGTCAGGTATCCGATGATCCCCTTTAAGTTATGGGCCTTTATCAATGCCTTGTTATTTTTTAAGCCACACCTCGGGTTTGAAGTTGTTCCCGTGCGGCGGTGTCCTCTTGCATCCGAGTTCCAACGCCGGACTGCATTCAGGGTATCTTTTGCAGCCGAGCACCAACGTTGGACCGCTTCCGAGCACCAATGCTGGAATGTATTGGAGCTTCAACACCGGACTGTATCCGAGGTATCATAAATTACCTCAGTCTTAAAAAAGATAAAAGGGTTCAACCGAGCTTAATGCCGGAGATGCCCTCTATGGAGCCAACCACTTGCAACCGATCTTTATGTCGGACTTCTTACTAGGTGATGCACCACCTCGGGCTTGGGCTGATTGTTTGTGGATTTTATTTCTGATTGATGCAATTTATTTACTGACGAGATATATAGCAAGTAGCCCTCAAGGTGTGTGTCGGCCTAAAATCCGAGATGCACATTAGAGGAGATAGTGATCGGCGGACGGGCCTTGAGAGAGGGTCTCGAGAAGTCGCCATAATATATTAGCTTGATGTTGGATAGGTCCTGGATAGTTCCTATTGTTATCCGAAGATGCATTTGCCCATAGTTCGGTCAAGCCAAACACTGAGCACTTTGAATTTGCTGTGTTGAATAGGCAATACAGTAGCCCCCAAGACACCGGTCGGGTGGCAACACCAGATCAGGGGATCGATGTGGCCCTTTAATATTAGTAAATGATTAGCCCGAAGCCTAGTAGCCCCCGAGCCTTAATGTGGGCACGAGTGCCCGAATTAAGGATCGATATCCGGAGTAAAATCACAAATTATTTGTAATGATTCTATGTATCCAAGTACTCTACATCATTAATGTTTGGATCCGTACTGTACAAAACTTTGTTGACCGGCCATCAGCTTCAGCCTCCTTGGCCAGTAGCCAGGGAGTGTTTGTCCCACTTTATAAAGCCTTTATGAGGGAAAATATTTACGACAAACAAGGCAATCCGGCCATACGGTTTTATAAGCAAAGGTATGCGGAGAGAATGTTATATTAATGTAAGAAACATCTTCAAAAGAAAACAGTCCCGCTATCGGTTCCTTTCTTTGGGTTGTCATGCCGACCATGATCATGAAACCTCACCTCCGATCAACGCGGGATAAAAATATTGAGGATTTAGTTTGGGGAAAGTTCCTGAACTATGTGGTCTTTAGCGAACCTAAATTTTCACTTCCGTCATTGTCGACCAATTATATCCATAAAGATCGCTAGCTTCCGGCTTCACCCAGTTTGAGGTACCAACTCGGATGACCCGGTAGTAACAATCACAGAGGTGCTCCCTTTACCACCTAGCTGAACAATCGGGGACGTAGGGGTAAGCACAGGAGCCAGGAAACCCAGCTTGGCCAAAATCTTATGTCAAATTGATGCATATTTATGGCTTTATAACGATATTACGGAAGGCAGCCCTCATATATTAAATAGAAACACCAATGATATGTTTATTTTGACTCTGCTGCGACTGTTTATCAGTTGAAAGTGGCCCATCGTCGGCTTCCACCCCCTTGTAGATGCTACGCAGGGTGTTTCCGCAATAATAAAACAACCCTTCGCCGATGTCTCGGTGCCCGAAGGCGGTTGTGTTAGCGGAAACAAGGCAATCAGATATGCGGGCTTTATAACTTTCACTTAGACACAGGAGCTTTAAACTGGGGAAGCTAGCTATGAGCCCCCGGTTAGTGTTCGGCACTGACCGAAGTCTAGCCATTAACACTTCGGCCAATGTTATGAAAGTCCCATTGTTTAACACAGGGTAACCGCTATCAATCTATAGTTTGACACCGTCATCGGATCGCTGACCAGTTTACGCCCATTATGACAGCTAGTTTTCGGCTTTCTCCACTGAGGTGCTTAACCATTCGAGCTGGAAGCACAATCGCAGTGGTTCTCCCTTTGCACACCTGGCCGAACAAAGCGGAACATAGGAGGCAAGCACAGGAGCAGGGCAACCCAACTATTGACCGAAGACACAATTCGAAACCGATGCATATATATCAATATCCGAGAATGTTTTTGCCGAATCTCTAAAGGTGTCCGGCATTGCACTACGAGACCTATGCTAGAAACACACAAATAGTTTAAAAGTGCCATAGGCTTGTAAAACCAAAAAACTTCAGTAAAAACTTTACGCCTGAACTAAATCAAGTCATTTGGTGCCAATCCGAAAATTGGTCTTATTTCCGTGCTGGTGGCGTGCATTAATATGACACATCCGATCTCAAGACTTCAAGCGGGTCAGCCTACGGCTGCAACCTCCTATCCCAAAGGCGGAGTACTACTCGTTAGCCCAGTTTAGTGAACTAAACTCGAGCGGCATTAGAGAGAAAACAGGCTATCCGGCTATTGACCACACACTCAAGTCGAGAATGGAGTGGTAGAAAAAGACTTTGCAACAACTAGGAAGAAAACAATTATTATAGAATAGCTCGTACAAATTTAAGAGCCCCCAGTTAACATGGGAAAGGAAGTGTTTTTAACAAATGTGTGTTAACAAACTAAGTTTTTAAGACAAATATAATGTTTGGTCGAACCGAACAAGCAAAAAACTGAGCATGGAAGCGATTTAGCTGGTTAATGTGCTCGGTGTCGATGTGCGGCCTGAGCTTATGGCGGGACGATCTCCTAGCCCCCAAGCCAGTCCTAAGGTGGCGGAGCAAAGAGCTCGGCACTCCGAAGTGGTGACATAGTGATGTCTACTACACAACCTTCTTCTTGTAGACGTTGTTGGGCCTCCAAGTGCAGAGGTTTGTAGCACAGTAGCAAATTTCCTTCAAGTGGATGACCTAAGGTTTATTAATCCGTGGGAGGTGTAGGATGAAGATGGTCTCTCCCAAACAACCCTGCACCCAAATAGCAAAGAGTCTCTTGTGTCCCCAACACACCCAATACAATGGTAAATTGTATAGGTGCACTAGTTCGGCGAAGAGATGGTGATACAAGTGCAATATGGATGGTAGATATAGGTTTTTGTAATCTAAAAATATAAAAACAGCAACGTACCTAATATGATAAAAGTGAGCACAAACGGTATTGCAATGCTTCGAAACAAGGCCTAGGGTTCATACTTTCATTAGTGCAAGTTCTCTCAACAATAATAACATAATTGGATCATATAACTATCCCTCAACATGCAACAAAGAGTCACTCCAAAGTCACTAAAAGCGGAGAACAAACGAAGAGATTATTGTAGGTTACGGAACCACCTCAAAGTTATTCTTTCTGATCAATCCATTGGGCTATTCCTATAAGTGTCACAAACAACCGAAGAGTTCGTAGTAAAATAACACCTTAAGACACAAATCAACCAAAACCCTAATGTCACCTAGATACTCCAATGTCACCTCAAGTATCCACGGGTATGATTATACGATATGCATCACACAATCTCAGATTCATCTATTCAACCAACACAAAGAACTTCAAAGATTGCCCCAAAGTTTCTACCAGAGAGTCAAGACAAAAACGTGTGCCAACCCCTATGCATAAGTTCACAAGGTCACATAACTCCCAAGTTGATCACCAAAACATACATCAAGTGGATCACGTGAATATCCCATTGTCACCACATATAAGCACATGCAAGACATACATCAAGTGTTCTCAAATATTTAAAGACTCAATCCGATAAGATAACTTCAAGGGAAAACACAATTCATCACAAGGAGATAGAGGGGGTGAAACATCATAAGATCCAACTATAATAGCAAAGCTCGCGGTACATCAAGATCGTGCCATATCAAGAACACGAGAGAGAGAGAGAGATCAAACACATAGCTACTGGTACATACCCTCGGCCCCGAGGGTGAACTACTCCCTCCTCATCATGGAGAGCGCCTGGATGATGAAGATGGCCACCGGTGATGGATCCCCCCTCTGGCAGGGTGCCAGAACAGGGCCCCGATTGGTTTTTGGTCGCTACAGAGGCTTGCGGTGGCGGAACTCCCGATCTTGGTTTCTTTTCGGGGGGTTTCTATATTTATAGGAATTTTTGGCGTCGGTCTCACATCAGGGGGGTCTCCGAGTCATCCACGATGCAGGGGGGCGCCCTCCACCCTCGTGGATGGCTCGAGACTCTTCTGGCCCAACTATTTTACTCCCGGGGCTTCTTTTGGTCCATACAAAATTATCAAAAATTGGCATGTCAATTGGACTCCGTTTGGTTTTCCTTTTCTGTATAACTCAAAAACAAGGAAAAAACAAAAACTAGCACTGGGTTCTAGGTTAATAGGTTAGTCCCAAAAATCATATAAAATAGCATATAAATGCACATAAAACATCCAAAACAGATAATATAATATCATGGAACAATAAAAAATTGTGGATACGTTGGACACGTATCAAGCATCCCCAAGCTTAATTCCTGCTTGTCCTTGAGTAGGTAAATGATAAAAAACAGAATTTTTGATGTGGAATGCTACCTAACATAATTATCAATGTAATTTTATTTATTGTGGCATGAATGTTTAGATCTGAAAGTTTCAACACAAAAGTTTAATATTGACATAAAAATAATAACACTTCAAGCATACTAACAAAGTAATCATGTCTTCTCAAAATAACATGGCCAAAGAAAGTTCATCCCTACAAAATCATATAGTTTGGCTATGCTCCATCTTCGTCACACAAAATATTCAGATCAGGCACCAACCCCGATGACAAGCCAAGCAATTGTTTCATACTTTAGTATTCTCAAACTTTTTCAACTTTCACGCAATACATGAGAGTGGGCCATGGATATAGCACTATACACTACAAAAAAGACACATCCGTGACATTTTGGGCCGAACGAATTTTTTTCCTGTCATACTTATGACACTTCTATGATGATAATTGTGACAAAACACGGTATCATCATAGATGTGGTGGGTTACTGCTTTTATGACAAAAAACCATGACAGAAAATGGGCTTTTCGTCCTGGGTGGGCCGGAGACGCAGCTGCATGACATTCTTTGGGCCGTCCATGACGGGAAAAACCATGGTAGAAGCGAGGGCGCAGAAAATATCGGGGAGTTCCCGGTTACAGTGGGTGGTCGGGGGCCGAGCGATGCGCATTTCTCTCATACACGTACGCGCGTGTGTGCGAGGCATTGGGCTCTAACTGAACCCGAGCGAGGCATTGGGCTCTAACTGAACCCGAGCGATTGCATTGCAGGCTACGCATTACACTGAACCCGAGCGATCGATCGATCCCTTGCTGTTAACTGAACCCGAGTGATTCCTTTGGTACTGCTGCTAACTGAAGCCGATCGATGCTGCCTCTGGATAAACATTGAGCATTGTTGGGGTGTTTGGATGAACAGTTCCCAGTGGGGGTTGGATGAACAGGAACCCATGGTAGTAGAGGCCATTGCCGCTGGATGAACAGTACCCCGATCGAACGAGCCGGTGGATGAACAGGACCCTGTGGAGGGCTGGATGAACAGGACCCCGTGGAGGGCTGGTTGAACAGTAGCCGTTGGAGGGCTGGATGAATAGTAGCCGGTGGAGGGCTGGATGAACAGTACCCGTGGAGGGGTGGTTGAACAGGACCCCGTGGAGGCTGGATGAACAGGAGCCCGTGGATGAACAGTCGCAGGTGGATGCTGGAGGAGGTCGACGGTGGATGAATAGTAGCCCGTGGACGCTGGAGGAGGTCGATGGTGAAGATGAACAGTATCCCGTGGAGTCCCGGTTTGCGGTACGCCACATCCCTCCCGATGAATTGGACCCCCGTTTCGACCGTAGTGCTCCAACACAAGTCCGTTTCCTCCGTTTTGCAGTACGCCACACCCCGCCCGGTCAACAGGACCCCGTTTCAACCGTAGGAGGTCCAACAGAAGTCCGTTTCCTCCGTTTTGCGGTACGCCAGACCCCTCCCGATGAACAGGATCCCGTTTCGACCTTGGCTGGTCGAACACAAGGTTGTTTCCTCCGTTCAGCGGTACGCCAGGCCTCATTTCCATCGGCTGTTCCCTCCAAGCCGGTTGGCTCCCGATGAACACGACAACGCATTCCGTTCCGACCCATCCGGTTGTCTCCCCATGAACACGACGACGGCGTAGCTTCTCCATTCCGACCCAGCCATGTACACGAGCCCTGGCCATACATATGCGCGAGTAGGCATTCGAGACCCCGCCCGTATGTACGTACGTGGCCGTATTTACTTTCTTGCAACATGGCCACTGTACGTACATGTACATGCTACGTGTGCGCCTCTACTACGACACGTGCCCTTCCTTACACGGCCACGGTTCATCGCTGCAGCCTACAAACAGACCGATCGTATGTACGTACACGTTCGCAACCAGAATGACAATGCTACGTACGCTTCGACCAAGTGGGTCCTGACTATCAGGCACCTCCTTGCGTGCGAAGATGTACCTGGTGGGTCCCACTAGTTAGGGGAGCGATCATTTTTTTTGCCCATAATATGGACGCACTTCCTTGTGTGCGAAGATGTAGCTGGTGGGTCCCAGCAGTCAGGGGGAGAAAACTATTATTCAGGGTAAAAAGGATGCAGTTGCATGCATGCGTCCATGAGCGTTGTGCGTCCCCTTTGTCAGCCTCTCACGTATAGTCATCTTCCGATGACTCTTGGTTGTTGACCATGTTGACCACACCATGCCGAGTGCACCAAGGCCGATGGACGATGACGAGGCCCCAGACTGGAACGACCCGGAGATGGGGAAGACGCGGCAGTGGAGTAACAGATGGAGAGGAGTGGGAAACTTGACTGGTTCAGGTGCACGGGAGCACTGCCGCCCACGGGAGACAGGAGCAAGAACAGAGCTTGAAGAAGGAGCACGACTGTTGGATTAACATCCAACGGTCCAGCTGCTAGAATCATTTGTTGATTAAGTTGAAAAAGCCATGCATACACGTCTGCTTAGTAGGCCCACAAGTCAGCCTCCAAATCTGCCGGGTCCCAACTGTCATCGGGAGGAATAGTTTTTTCGCATAACAAGGAGGCACTTCCTTCCATGCGAAGATACAGCCGGTGGGTCCCAGCTGTCAGGGGGAGGAAACAACTTAATAATGAGGAACTTTCCTTGCGTACTGACCATGGACCTCGTGGGTCCCAGCCGTCAGGCTCTCCAAGTATAGTCCTCTTCCGATGACTCTCGTTTGTTGACCACACCACGCCGAGTGCAGCGAGGCAATGGACGACGGCGAGTCCCCAGACTGGAACGACCCGGAGATGGGGAAGACGCGGCAGTGGAGTCGCAGACGGAGAGGAGTGGGAAACTTGACTGGTTCAGGTGTGGGGTGGGCCTACACTCGGCAGAGAATAACAGGAGGTGCGGAGTGGAGGGATGGACTGGTCATCGGCGGGGTAGCATTTCGCTAAGGCGCGCAAAACAACTCCGCTGGACGCCGGAGGCTGGAGCAGGTGGTCCCAGCAGCGCTGGGGGTATAGGACGAGAGATTGAAGAAGAATGTCGATCGTTGGATGTAAATCCAACGCCTTGTTAGGCTTCAACCTGCTGGCCCACATGTCAGCCAGTCCATTTGTTTTTTGGTCCATTTGGTGGGCTGGGTGAAAATACCATGCTGGGCTGGATAGAGAAATATTATAAAAACATAAACACATGATTGCATGTCTATTACTGCATGGGTTAGTAAAATCTTTGCAAGCTTATGTACGCAATCACTAGGAGTTAACTTGCCAAGTTATATATAAACACTTATTATTGTTATTATTATTATTATTATTATTTTGTAAGAACTTTTAACTTACAAAATAAAATATCATTTTAATTTGATGAGTTAATAGGACGTGGGGTATTATTATTATTTACGCTAGACGTGGGACAGTTGAATTGGTTCTAGGGAAAAGTACTGGGAGAAAACTCATTTTACATCAAAAAATAAAGTGGGAGAAAATTCAGATATAGGATTAATGAAAATGAAAAATAAAGGAAGTGGGAAGGTGTATAAAATGGTTGGACGAATGACAGGTTTAACAAAACCTTATGTTGTTTCTATTATATATAAATATAGGTTCAGTTTTTGCATTCTTATAGAAAACATAGGTTCAGTTTTTCATTCGTATAGAAAAATAGAACTGAGCTGTGCGTCGTCTTGAAAAAACAAACATAACTTGGGATGCTGATGTTATAGACAAGCTAGGTTGGGAGGCCCAGCGGCTGCTTGATACCTGCTGGATCCAAAAAATGTTGAAACATGTCATGGGGTGCCCTTGTTAAACAACAAAACCTATTCCATGGACCTGGTGGGCCCGGGACTGTCAGCCTCTTGACGAAGAGTTGTCTCCCGATTCCTCTTGTTTTGCTGACCATGTTGGGAACGACAGATGGCGGCGCCGCGGCGAGAGCACCAAGGCGGAGGACGATGTCGAGACCTCGGACAGAACGAACCGGAGCGGGAGAAGACACAGGCGGAGGGGGAGTACGACGGTAGACTTGTTCGGGTGCAGGGTGGGCCGGTGGAGCTGCCGCCGCCGGATAATGTGTGGGAGTAGAGGGATGGCCAGCCGCTGTATAGGAAGAGGATGAAAGATTGAACAAAATAAAGAACTACAAATGGATAGGTGGTTGGTACCATATGTCTGTGTACGAGACCTGCTGGGTCCACCTGAGAAGGGGAATATGTTGGCTGGAAGGAGATTCAAAGCACGACAGCCGAGTGAACTAGTTTTTCTTAAACGGACAAGTGAACTAGTTACATACATAAGAAAATAGCCACTAAAAAAGCAAACAGGTTAATGCGTTCTTAAAAGTAATATTTCGGACAAAATAGATAATTACAACACATAGGCTAATGCATGAAACACTCAGATGATAAAGGTGCTTATAAACAGATAAAGTACAACGTCTAGACCTTCCTGGCACGGTTGATCATGACGTTGCGGCTGTCCGTGTACTCGTCGGTTACGGGAAGTAGACACGCCCTCATGTGCAAGATCCGCATGTACACGTCGTAGCATGCGTATGCGTCCTTGGCCGCGTAAGTTATGTAGGCTAGATTTAGAGGTACCTCCCACATGTTCAGGTCCTTGGTATCATTGTCTTCTTTCATGTTGGTGTATCAGGGGTCGATGATGGTCTCAGCGAGGTCAACCACGGAGTCTGGTAGGTGGGAACCCGATGAACGAGTTCACGCCCGAGGGTGGTCCGATCTTCACGTTATAGGATCGAATCAGGAGGGATAACTAGCTGCAAGCAGCTGAGATAACTAGCTTTATACCTGCCAAGGTTGGATGCAACTCGTACGTTGGGGAAGGCTGGCCGAAGCTAAAAGAACTCCAACCCGCTGTCCAAACAATCGCAGAACCACAAACCAGGACTAATCCACACAAAACGGCCGGAACCATAGAGCACGAACTAGGGGGAACCAGAGGCTCCTTCTCGCGAATCCGAATGAACTCACAAGAGCAAAGGTAGCAAGATCTGTCGGATCTCTCTAGCAGTCTTGCTGCATAACCTTGTAGCTCAATGGTTTTGACAAAAGGTTTTCTAGAGGATGGGGGATATGGGGTTTATAGCAGGGACAACCCCCTTCGCTAGGTGTGAAAATGGTTTCAAAAGTAAACAGGTTTGCATGGCTTTCTTGGGGGAATAAGCAGTCAACTTTGGGAGTTGTTGGAGAGCTCCTCAAAAATTCGCGAAGCCTTGACAGCCTGAACACCTTCCACGAGAATGACTACAACTTTTGACTCATAACTCCAAATGATGTGAGGTTTTTTGCATTGGAAAGATAATTTGATGGAGCTTCTGGTGATGTACCCCTACGGCCCCGTCTCTCCACCATATGGGTGTGGCACAAAGAAACATCAGAGGTAAAATCTGACAGCATCAGCTTCACTTGAAACTTGTTTTCTCCAAACTTTTTCCTCCAAAGCGGTTGCTCCAAAAGCTCATAGGTTGTTGGATTTCTTCCATGTGATACCTAAGTTCAACCAACGACAATGGAGATGAAAGTGCAGCCATTTGGTCAAGATTGTGGTATGAACTTAAGTTAGCGTTCACCTGGCCATGTGTTTGCTTGATTCGGCTTAGTAATTCTTTCCAACTAAATTTTGCACTTTTCTGAAATGTCGTGTATGATGTACCCATGTGCCCATCATCCTCCCTTCCTTGATGAAGAGTCGTCCTCGACTCTTAGAATTGTGTTTCACATGATCATGTATTTGTCCACGGATGATTGGTGTTGTTTCAATGATCGAGATGTCCTCATCATCCCCCCTCTCTTGAAAAGGAGTCGTCCTCGACTCTACCTGGTCATCACACAAAAGAAAGCATGGAAATACCAAACCATAATGCAAAGGTTTCATGATATAGAGATTTTTAGTTTTCAACTTTTCTATCTTATGGACGATGCCAACATGATGTTTTGTTCGACTTAGGAGTTCCTTCCAGCAAACATTTCCATGGAGCACAAATATATAACCAACCATGAGTATGTCCATATCATCCTCCCTATCTTGGAGAAAAGTCATCCTCGACTTCACTCGATCTACAAAATTGTAGCACGAGGACACTACAAAATAACTAGGGAAAGAAAAAGTTGAACATTTTTGCGTTGATCTCAAGTTTGCCAACTCCTTTGTTTTGTCTTCAAGGTGGAAAACATTATATTGATGGATTAATGGCATGCTAAGGGATGTTCCCAGTAATTTTTCTCTTATTTCGTTTCGCCAATGTTTCAAGAGTTCATATGTGCATACCTCGGGGTCCATCAAAATGGAAGATCCTTTTTGTTTTACCTCATTGAGTACTTGAATGCCTTTCTGAAAATCAATCTTCACACACGCACCTTGTGTAGTGGTAATCCATGTCCTCCATATTTGTGCTTGGATCTCAATCTCCCATCGTTGTAAGAGAGCTGATAGGTATTTCTTTTGCACCTGCACATATTGCAAAGAAAGAGAACTTTGTGAAAGGTTAGTTATTGAATGTTCCTCTCTCTTTTCATTTGGTGGACTACTAATTTCCCATGGTGGTGGATCACTCAGCTTGCTATTCTCTTGTTGAAAAATCTCAACCTCACATTTGGTGGACTCATATAACTCAGTTATCCTCTCACTCTTATTGTGTGGTATATTGGGTTGTGGATCGCTTATCTCTCTAATGATCTTGCATTTTGTGGACTCACGCAACTCATTAATTCTCTCTCTCTGAATGTGTGGTATATCTAGGTGGAGATCTTGCATTTCTCTAATCTCATGATGAACAATCTGATCCTCACATTTTGTGGACTCACTCACCTCACTTTCCTTATCACTCTCAATATATGGAAATGTGGAAAGTGGACACTCTTCCTCACATTTTGTGACATCACTCAATTTATTTTTCTTTTCACTCTCAAGTGGTGGGATTTTTGAAAGTGTACACTCTTCCTCACTTTTGGTGGAGCCACTCAACTTGCTTTTCTTATCAGTCTTAAGTTGTGGGATTTTGGATTGTGGGCTCTCTTCCTCAGATGGAATTTGTGGCACATGTTTCCTGGATTTTGGGACAGTGGTGGTGGCTGAGATGCGAACATCAGGAGTGAGCTTCTTAGATGAACATGGGCTATGAATCACCGGAGTTGGTTTATCAACAATGGTCCTGCTTTGCGGTGGGTCGTCGGTGTGACGATGGGTGCCATAACTCTGTCATCGGCCATGACATCTTTGCTGCGATTCATGAATAGCAGCAACACACCTCAGGTCAGAAGTAGCTTGCCCTCGAGCGTGCCATCCTTGCCGCACTTCTTGAGTAGTAGTGACATGCCCACGAGCAACAGTATCATGCCCTCGAGCATGCCCTCTTTGTTGCACTTCATGAGAAACAGGGTATAGTCGGTGTCGAACCCCGTCACCACTTGCTCGAAGACGCTCGTTAAGCCTCCTTTGATATTCTTGAACAATGTTCCGTAATTCCAGAAACTCAGCACGTGTGACCGGGGCGTCTTTTTCCCCTTGATTTTGTCCATGAACACTCGATGCAAATCCTGCCATGTTAGTAAGGCCAAAAGTGGAATAGGATAATTTTGTGGAATCACACAACCTCACCTCTTACTCACCAAAGTTCTTATGAGTTCACATTAGATTGTGCTTCTCCCGGATGTGTTAAAGCGATTGAAAGACAGGGATCAAAGAATTAGCTTCGGTTTTTGGTGGAGCTCGGTGGGGTAAACAAAAAGGGGCTTGTGCTGAAATCAAGTTGATGCAAACCAAGAAAAATATGTGGATGGGTCTGCTGCACCTTTGCACCAAGATTGAAAAAACACAACACACAAGCTTCTGAAAATTTTCTATCCAGCTGAAACTTTTGGATCTTACATAACACTTTTCTTTTTCTCTCTTGACTTTTTTCCACTCTTTTTTTACTCTCTATTTTTGATTCTTTTTTTACCACTCTTTTTTTCTCTCTTTTTCCAAAGCACAACAACCAAATCTGAAAGCAATTATGAAGATGAACTTGGTGCAGATCTAAAAGATGAAGAACATGCAAGGTATGCAACAACAAGATCTCAGCACCAACAAGGCTTGAATTTATTTTTGGTGGGGCTTTGGACTTCTAGGACAGAAAATATAGCATGAAAAACACTCGATCTAAAGGGATGATAGCAACATAAAATTGGAAAACAAATCCTACCGTGTCAACGAAAGCTCTGATGCCAGATGATAGATGGGAACCCGATGAACGAGTTCACGCCCGAGGGTGGCCCGATCTTCACATCGTAGGATCGAATCAGGAGGGTACCCGCTGCAAGCAGTCGGGATAACTAGCTTTATACCTACCAAGGTTGGATGCAACCCGTACGTTGGGTAAGGCTGGCCGAAGCTACAAGAACTCCACCGTTGTTCGAACAATTGCAGAACCACAAACCGGGACTAATCCACACAAAACGGCCGGAACCGTAGAGCACGAACTAGGGGGAACCAGAGGCTCCTTCTCGTGAATTCGAATGAACTCACAAGAGCAAAGGTAGCAAGATCTCTCGGATCTCTCTAGCAGTCTTGCTACATAAGCTTGTAGCTAAATGGTTTTGACAAAAGGTTTTCTAGAGGATGGGGGAGATGGGGTTTTATAGCAGGGACAACCCCCCTTGGCTAGGTGTGAAAATGGTTTCAAAAGTAAAAAGGTTTGCATGGCTTTCTTGGGGGAATAAGCAGTCAACTTTGGGAGTTGTTGGAGAGCTCCTCGGAAATTCGCGAAGCCTTGACAGCCTGAACACCTTCCACGAGAATGACTACAACTTTTGACTCACATCTCCAAATGATGTGAGGTTTTTGCATTGGAAAGATAATTTGATGGAGCTTCTGGTGATGTACCCCTATGGCCCCGTCTCTCCACCATATGGGTGTGGCACAAAGAAATATCAGAGGTAAAATCTGACAGCATCAGCTTCACTTGAAACTTGTTTCCTCCAGACTTTTTCCTCCAAAGCGGTTTCTCCGAAAACTCATAGGTTGTTGGATTTCTTCCATGTGATACCTAAGTTCAACCAACGACAATGGAGATGAAAGTGCAGCCATTTGGTCAAGATTGTGGTATGAACTTATGTTAGCGTTCACCTGGCCATGTGTTTGCTTGATTTGGCTTAGTAATTCTTTCCAACTAAATTGTGCACTTTTCTGTAATGTCATGTATGATGTACCCATGTGCCCATCAGAGTCCTTCTCCTACCCGTTGCCGATGATCTTGTATTGCTTCTGGATGTCGACAAGCTTGTTGCACCAGATGGCCGAATCGTCGCGTTCTTCCTTCTCTCCACCGTAGCGAAGGTGCAGTCGGCGCTGCCGATGAAACGAGCGAATGCTCCAGAACCTTTGATGGCCCTACAAAAGTGGTAGATGAGAACCTCGTCCCGCACACATACCTGGGCGACGGCGATCCGCTAGACCCTGTCAGGAGACGAATGGATGGGCACAAGGTCTAAGTCCTGCGACCTTGTGCTTTCTCGTCCTGTTGGTACTTCTTGAACTCGGCGAGGCAGGGCTTCACCGAGTCCGGATTGTTGGTGTACATCACATTCAACTTGGTGTAGCCATAGGAATGAATGACGAACTCAAAGGGGAACTCCTTGCTGAAGTCCATATCCAGCAGGCTCACCCCTCGGATCGCCATTGGAGTCTCTTCGAGTGAACGAGTGGGTAGGCGGCGGCATCAGTTCGTTTTTCAGCTCTTGGGGAACTGGATTCAACAGTAAACTGGGTGTGTACAGGCGACAACAGTTACTACCCATCCCTCGCCTGCTGCATGCTAGACAGAAGATGCACCCTCGACGCATTCAAACGCCTCCATAAAGAAACCTACTTCGGCCACACGTCGGTTCACGAGCGGGTCTGTATTGGCACATTCACACAGATAATACTACCAAGTTTGAATTGTTTGTTATGGTTGTTGTCCTCTGTATCATCATGCCGTGCTTCCCAGCTTGCAAGATTCAGAACCAACAAATAAGATCCAAATAATAAGTACAACAAAGATGCCTACACATCTCATTGATTCCTAGCTTGCAAAATTCATAACCAACAAATATGATTCAAATCATAAGTACAACAAATATGCCTACACATCTCATTGATTCCCAGCTTGCAAGATTCAAAACCAACCCATTAGAGCCTTTTGATAAAGTGAATATCGGGATTAAATCCATCTTTGCTAGCCGTGTCATACAACCGAAGAACTTGGCGAATGCTCTTGACCGTCACAACATCTGTAGTTGAGTATTACTGTTTGCACAACACAAATAAGAAGAGCCTGATTACTATAATTGTGGCACTCCTTGAACTTAACCTGCAGCTCCACTCAGATGAGGCCTTCTTGGACTTCCATGATTCAATTCATGCGCCTTTTTCTGCAGTTCACCTGAAATGAAGCAAAGATTGTATCATTCAGCTAGCAAGAAGTACTTGCTCTCGTGAGCTGGTGGGTTCTTTAGTGGTTGCAGTAAAATTGAGGAACATTAAGGTTGGTTGTCCTGCTCATGTAAGGTGCAACTATAATTTGCTAATCCTTTTGTGCAGTTCCACTAAAATAAAGTGCCATTGTGGTGACAGTGACGGCTCATCTTGCAAAGGCTAATAAAATGTTGCATGAGATTACCAGCAGAATTTGACAGAGATTTTGGAAACTCCAATCACCATTTTGTGCAGTTCCAACAAAATTGAGAGATGTTGCCCACATGGCATTTTAGTTGAACTGCACAAGACACTCATTCCAAAAAAAGTGTTTTGTGCAGTTCACCAAAAGGTCACAATAGCAACAAGGTGAAATGGATATCCCTATCTGCACAAAAAGATAGAAAGTAAACAATTGTTGTTCAATAAGAATATATGAAACATACACGAAATGAAAAGAAGCATCTAAATTATGTTCATGGCAATCACGCAAGGACAGTAGAAATTTTAAAACGTCAGCAATGCTTCATGTTACCGGAAGCATTACGATCAACAATGACATTCGTCAAATATGGGATTACTTTAATGGTGGCATTGCTTGTTTACCAGATACAGTAAATCAACAGCAGCTAAAGAGTTGGTTTAAGGGCATGGGACCGTGGGGACACCAGGACACTCAGCAGCGTAAAGGAGAAACTTACTTATCATACTGGGCAAAACAGCAGGAGTACCATTTGTAACACAGTTTAATTGCATCATATCACTGGAGGCATTATATTAACAATAACACTGGTTAGACATGTCCCTAAGGTAACAGTGTGATCGCTTCATTTTACATGCGCCCTTACATTAACAACAACAAAAGGTTGGTATAAGGACATGCGATAGTGGACGCATCAGCACAATATACCTACAAGGAGGCATAAAGTGGTGATGCCGAGTTTGTTCATGATCTGTGAGGGCAGCAAATCTACTCCTGGAGACCTTTTACTATGTGAGGGCAGCAAATCTAATCCTGGAGACCTTTTACTATGTGAGGGTGGCAAATCTAATCCTGGAGACCTTTTACTATGTGAGGGCAGCAAATCTAATCCTGGAAACCTTTTACAATGTGAGGGCAACAATTCTAATCCTAGAGACCTTTTACTATGTGAGGGCAGCAAATCTAATCCTGGAGACCTGTTACTATGTGAGGGAAGCAATTCTAATCCTGGAGACCTTTTACTATGTGAGGGCAACAAGTCTAATCCTGGACATACTCTGTTGACTTGTCCACGAGCCGCCACTTTCTATCTTTTTTCAACCAATAATAGATCTATTCCTTATCCGGTTTGTACTATGTTTTCCCATTATTTCCCTTTTCAACCAAGAGACCGGTTGGGTATCCGGTCTCTACTACTTTCACCATATTATTTCCTCTTTGAAGCAAGTCCTCGATTCATGCTACAACTTTCCCCCTTTCTTCGTTGTTTGAACCAAGTCCTAGATTCGAATGCATGAAGTAGCTTTACCTCTAATAATACTAAAAAATTAGATGGCTTTGGAAGAGCTGATGGGAGTCGAAAAAGATGCACATGCAGACACGTGGGGGGCTGGGGCAATAGAGCAAGGCCGCTTTTGAAGAACTTATACCTGAGGGTCGTCGGGATGTCGGCGGCGGCAGGTCGGATCTGCGCACAATATGACATGGAGGAAGAAGGGTCGGAGGACCTCCCAAGCCGGCGCTGTGTCGGAGAGAACGGCACGGGCAAAGGATCGGTCCCCTCCGGCAGTTGTGGGTTTCCTCCCTCGCCGGTGATGACCGCGTGAACAATGCACCTAGTCCTCTACACACACCAGCCAAAGGGATCCGGACGGATCTGTGACCAGCGGTGAGCAGAGAGAAAATGTCTCTACCGCTGTCTTGTTTAGATCTTAGGATGAGAGAATAAAGAGAGCCCCTAGTAAAGCAAGCGCTCAGGCCCCAGCGTACATATATAGTGGAGTGATTATCTTTTTATCTCCACAACAAGCGTTTCAATTCATGTATGTGGCATTAAAGAAAAGAAACTCTCTATTTACTACTACTACCTCCGTCCTGGTTTATAGGTCACCTTTGTAGTTCGTGCCAAATTTTGACCAAATATTTAGCTAACAAAATGTTAATGCATGTCAACAAAAATTATATCGTTGGATTCGTATTTCAACATAGTTATCAATGATATAATTTTTGTTAACATGCATGAACGTTTTGTTTGTTCAATCTATAGTCAAAATTTGACACAATATACAATGGGGACCAATAAACTGTAACACCCTCGATGCGACTATATCTCCCACGTGTCGAGGCACGACTTAGAGGCATAATCGCATTGAAGGCATATGTCGCAAGTTAGGCAATCTTCACAACATCCCATGTAATATATAGATAATAAAAGGGGAGATAACATAGTTGGCTTACACTCGCCACGTCAATCAAGTACAAAAATAACATTACATCATCCAAACACTCATGGCCCGACTACGGCGCCAAAATAAAAGATAACCCAACATGCGACACGGTCCCGATCACCGCCAACTGGGCACCACTACTGATCATCAGGAAAGGAAACATAGTATCATTGAGAGTCCTCGTCGAACTCCCACTTGAGCTCAAGCGCGTCACCTGGAGCGGAATCATCAGGCCCTGCATCTGGTGTAATAGTAATCTATGAGCCACAGGGACTCAGCAATCTCGCACCCTCGCGATCAAGACTATTTAAGATTATAGGTAAGGCAAGGTAAATATGTGGAGCTGCAGCAAGCGACTAGCAAATATGGTGGCTATCCTGTTCGCAAAAGAGAGCGAGAAGAGGATGCAAAGCGCGAGCGAGAAACTAGAGGGCAACCTGCGCAAGCATTACTCCAACACTGTGTCCACTTCCCGGACTCCGCCGAGAAGAGGCCATCATGGTAACACACTCAGTTGATTCATTTTAATTAAGTTAAGGTTCAAGTTATCTACAACCGGACATTAACAAATTCCCATCTGCCCATAACCGCGGGCACGGATTTCGAATGTTCAAATCCCTGCAGGGGAGTCCCAACTTAGCCCATGACAAGCTCTCACGGTCAACGAAGGAATAGACCTCCTCCCGAGACGTTCCGATCAGACTCGGTACCTCGGTTCTTCAAGACACTTTGACAGGTTAAAACAAGACCAACAACACCGCCCGAATGTGCCGACAAATCCCGATAGGAGCTGCACATATCTCATTCTCAGGGCACACTCAGATTGTCTAAACTTCCGGTAGGCTAGCCCAGAGTTGCCCCTGGTAGCCACCGGCGGCTGACGAGTTGGACCAACACTCAGAGGAGCACTGGCCCGGGGGGGTTTAAATAAGATGACCCTCGGGGTTCGGAAAACCCAAGGAAAAAGAGGCTAGGTGGCAAATGGTAAAACCAAGGTTGGGCATTGCTGGAAAAGCTTTAATCAAGGCGAACTATCAAGGGGTTCCCATTATAACCCAACCGCGTAAGGAACGCAAAATCCGGGAACATAACACCGATATGACGGAAACTAGGGCGGCAAGAGTGGAACAAAACACTAGGCGAGAGGCCGATCCTTCCACCCTTTACCAAGTATATAGATGCATTAAGATAACATGGCAATATAATGGTATCCCAACAAGTAAATAATGTTCCAACAAGGAACTGTCTACAATCTTCACCTGCAACTAGCAACGCTATAAGAGGGGCTGAGCAAAGCAGTAACATAGCCAATCAATGGTTTGCTAGGACATGGTGGGTTAGAGGTTTGACATGGCAATTTGGGAGGCTTGAAAGCAAGTGGTAGGCATCGTAGCATTGGCATAGCAAAAGAGCGAGCATCTAGCAAAGCAAAGATAGTAGTGATTTCGAGGGTATGCTCATCTTGCCTGCAAAGTTGTCAGAGTTGACTGGATCCTCGAAAGCAAACTCAACGGGATCCTCGTTAGCGAACTCGTCTCCCGGCTCTACCCAAACAAGACAAACAAGCAATAAGGACACAATCAACCACGTGCAAAGCTCAAGCAATATGATGCAAGGATGGTATGCTACGCGGGATGCGATGCGGGATGCATATGCAAGATTTGACAAGGGAGGCATGAACCTGGCCTCAACATGGGAATCCAAGTGTGCCACTGGAAAGATGAGATGAAATCGCTTGAAAACGATATAAAGAACGCCGGAATCGGAGTTACGGTTTGGAAATGGCAAGCAATTCAAATATGACCACGTTCTGCGATTTACAGCAAGTAGCCATCTAAATGCAACAAGATGAACATGCTATAGAACTCAAACATGGCAACAAAATACATGGCAGGTATGCATTCAAGATGCTTAACAAAAGTCTAGCACTGAGCTACGGCTAATTCATCCATTAACAGGGTCAAACAAGCATGGCAAAAATGCATATGGTAAACAGATTTCAGACTTGGAGATCAAGCTTGTCTGGAATTTCAGATCAGATAGCACTCTTCGGAGCAACAAAACTACATGCTATAGGACCTGAACATGGCAAAGTAAAGCATGGCATAGAGCTACTCAAAGAGATTAACAAAAGTCCCTTAGTGACCTTGAGCCAAAAGGGATCAGAAAATACATTTGCAAGCATGTGAACATGGCAAAAACATAGTCAGCTCACAGACTTAGTGAAAACTGGAGCATGCTGAAACAGATATCAAGTAGGCATGTTTACGAGCTCGATGCACTCACTACGGAGCAAGTCATGACAATCTAAGCATACACCCATCAAGAATACACAAAATACAAGCTAGACATGGCAAGAAAAATAGCATAGCATGCACGTATCAACTACAACATCATCGGCAAAATCGCTAACAAGTAGACAATCTTCCCAGATTGACGAAATGACAAAAGTAGAGCTCGATTGACTCAAGCTAGGGTGCTCCATAATTGCAAACAAAGACATGGATAGATAGAGCACTACAATATTAACAAAACATCCTTACTGATCATCCTCAAAAGAGGCACGGATCACTAGGAAACAACATGAACATATGGCATCATGAGAAAAATAGATCAAGGACTTAGTGGAAATGCTAAGTCCCTGAAATCAGCATTACCAAGTGCCTCACTTTGCAAGCTTGTGCTAGTCACCACACACATCACAAAAATACATGAGTTGCACCTCTGGAAAGATGGCAAAACCCTTAACAAAACATATGTAGGGCTCATGGGCATATCATGCACACAATAATCATGGCAAAAATGAAAAATATCTAAATGGAGCAGCAGATCTGACAATTATCTCAAGTAGCACTCTTCTAGCAGCATTTAGGGCATCAAGATGAACTCAAATGAAAATGATGCAATGGAATGAAACGATGTACTCTCCGAGTCGAACATTTTGATATGCCATATGCCCAAAACGGAGTTACGGATGCAAAGTTATAGCATGATGAACAGGGCAACATGAGCTAGGGTTAGGGATAAAAACTCAACCGAGGGGGCAAAACTCAGATCTGGATCCGGCCTTGCACGCAGCCCGAGGTTCGCTGGATCCGAGCTCTTGCTCGCCGGAAGCGTCGTGGATCGCCGGAGGGGGGTCACCGGACGGTGGAGAGGACGCCGTGGCGGTGAGGAGGCGACTCCGGCGCGGTGGCGGGCGCGGACGGCGTGGGTCGCCGGCGTGGGAGGACCGGAGCGGCGCCGGCGGGCTCGGGCAAGGAGGTCGCCGGCCGGCGCGGAAGAAGGCGGCGGCGAGGAGGCGGCGCGGACCCGGGCGCACGTCACTGCGGGCGGCGGCGAAGGCGGATGGGCCCGGGGGCTCCCCGCGGGCCTCGGCGGGCCTCGATGGCGAAGTGGGGCTCGGCGCCCATGTGGCGCTTGCTGATAGGTCTGGCAGAGCGGGCGCACTCGTCCGGTTGCGGCCGGACGTGTCCGATGGCGGCGGAGCTGATTTTTAGGGTTAGGGAGAGAGGAGATCAGGGAATTTCGAGGAGGGGTCTATATATAGAGGTGGAGGGAGCTAGGAGAGTCCAAATGAGGTGCGGTTTTCGGCCACGCGATCGTGATCGAACGCTCTAGATGATGGAGAAGGTTTTGGTGGGTTTTGGGCCAACTTGGAGGGGTTTTGGGCTGCAACACACACGAGGCCTTTTCGGTCCCTCGATTAACCGTTGGAGCATCAAACGAAGTCCAAATGGTACGAAACTTGACAGGCGGTCCACCGGTAGTAAACCAAGGCCGCTTGGAAAGTCTCGGTCCAATCCGGAAATGTTTAATCCCCACACACGAAAGAAAGGTAGAAATGACCACCGGAGGAGAACGGAGCGCCGGAATGCAAAACGGACAACGGGGAAAATGCTCGGATGCATGAGATGAACACGTATGCAAATGCAATGCACATGATGACATGATATGAGATGCGTGACAACGACAACAACACACGGAGACAAAGACCCGAACCCGAGAAAATAAAATAACTTAACGCCAAAACGGCAAGAGTTGGAATACATATTGGGAAAGTCACATCCGGGGTGTTACAACACTCCACCACTACGAAAGGATCTCGTCCCGAGATCTAGGACTGAAAGAACACCGGGTACTCAGAACGGAGGTGATCTTCGCGTTCCCGGGTAGCTTCACGGTCAGAATGGTGTGACCACTTGACTTTGAGGAATTTGATTGACTTGTTGCGAGTCTTGCGTGCAGTCTCTTCAAGAATAGCAACTGGGTGCTCACGATAAGAGAGATCTTCTTGGAGCTCAATGTCCTTGAAGTTGTCGGTGCGGTCAGGAGTCTTGAAGCACTTTCGGAGCTGAGAGACATGGAACACATCATGAACATTTGCAAAGTTTGAAGGAAGCTCGAGTTGATAGGCGAGATCACCTCTCTTGCTGATAATCTTGAAAGGTCCCACGTATCTGGGGGCAAGCTTCCCTTTGATACCGAAGCGACGAGTACCTTTCATTGGAGAGACGCGGAGGTAAACATGATCTCCGATCTCGAAAGCCAAATCACGGTGCTTACTATCATAGTAGCTCTTCTGGCGGGATTGGGCTGCTTTGAGGTTATCTCGAATGACTTTACACATTTCCTCTGCCTCTGTGATTAAGTCATTACCCAAAAGCTGACGTTCACCGGTTTCAGACCAGTTGAGAGGGGTACGGCACTTCCTTCCATACAGAATTTCAAATGGGGCCTTACCCGAACTTGCTTGAAAACTGTTGTTGTAGGAGAATTCAGCATAAGGAAGACAATCCTCCCACTTCATGCCGAAGGAGATCACACAAGCCCTGAGCATATCTTCAAGAATCTGGTTGACACGCTCGACTTGACCGCTAGTTTGAGGATGGAAAGCTGTGCTGAAGCGGATGTTGGTGCCCATGGCCTTCTGAAAAGAATCCCAAAACTTGGACGTAAAGATGCTGCCACGGTCTGAAGAGATCACTTGTGGAATACCGTGCAAAGAGACAATTCGAGAGGTATAGAGTTCCGCCAATTGAGCTGCAGTGATCGACTCTTTGATAGGCAGAAAGTGAGCCACTTTGGTGAGTTTGTCGATGACAACGAATATAGCATCATTGCCACGCTTGGACTTCGGAAACCCAGTCACGAAGTCCATCTCAATGTGGTCAAACTTCCATTCTGGAATGGCAAGAGGTTGGAGGAGACCCGCTGGCCTTTGGTGTTCTTCCTTCACTCTTCTGCAGACATCACATTCATTCACGAATTGAGCGATCTCGTGCTTCATTCGAGTCCACCAATAAGCCTGCTTGAGGTCCTGATACATCTTCGTGCTCCCAGGGTGGATGGAGAGGAGATAATTGTGAGCCTCATTCATGATCACTTTACAAAGGTCACCTTTGGGTACAACAATACGAACCTCGAAGAAGAGAGTATCCTTGTCATCAAGGCGGTAGCACTTGTACTTGGGTTGACTCTTGGCAATCCCAATCTTCACCTTTTTCACCATAGCATCAAGAAGCCGGGCTTGGCGAATCTGGTCTTCCAAGGTAGGAGAGACTTGAAGGTTGGCGAGGAAACCTTGAGGAACAACTTGCAGATTAAGTTTGCGGAAAGCTTCACAAAGCTCGGGTTGATAAGGCTTGAGAATCAGACTGTTGCAATAAGCTTTCCTGCTCAATGCGTCAGCAATCACATTGGCCTTGCCTGGAGTATACTCGATACTCGGATTATACTCTTGAATCATTTCGACCCATCGAGTTTGCCTGAGGTTGAGATTAGGCTGAGTGAAAATGTACTTGAGACTCTTGTGATCAGTGAAAATGTCCACTTTTCTTCCCAATAAGAGATGTCTCCAAGTCAAAAGAGCATGCACAACTGCCGCCAACTCGAGATCATGAGTGGGGTAGTTCTTCTCATTAGGCTTCAACTGGCGAGAGGTATAAGCAACAACTTTCTTCTCTTGCATCAACACTGCGCCAAGACCTTGGAGAGAGGCATCACAAAAGACCTCGTACGGCTTGGATTCATCAGGCGGAGTCAGAACTGGAGCAGTGATCAATTTCTCTTTCAAAGTGTTGAAAGCAATGTCACACTCCGGAGACCAAACGTACTTGACGTGCTTCTGGAGAAGATTTGAGAGAGGCTTTGCGATCTTAGAAAAGTTTTCAACGACTCTTCGGCAATAGCTTGCGAGACCGAGGAAGCTATGGAGTTGCTTCACGTTCTGAGGAGGTTCCCAATTTGCAATTGCAGACACCTTCTCAAGATTCATGGCAATGCCCTTGGCAGAGATGATATGACCAAGATAAAGAACCTCATCGAGCCAAAATTCGCACTTGGAGAACTTGGCGTAGAACTGGTGTTCCCTCAGCTTATCGAGTACCAAACGCAAGTGCTTGGCATGATCTTCCTTGTTCTTCGAGAAAACCAGAATGTCGTTGAGATAGACCAAAACGAAGTCATTGGTGTAGGCGTTGAAGATGAAGTTCATCATGCGAGAGAACGTCGGAGGAGCGTTGACAAGGCCAAAAGACATGACAGTGTATTCATATGACCCATAGCTTGTCCTGAAAGCCGTCTTGAGAATATCTTGTTCACGGATTCGAATCTGATGATAACCCTTACGGAGATCAAGCTTGGAGAATACTTAGGCGCCTTTGAGTTGTTCGAACAGCTCGTTGATGTTGGGAAGTGGGTATTTGTTCTTGATGGTCTTCTTGTTCAATGGACAGTAATCAACACAAAGCCGGTCTGTTCCATCCTTCTTCTTCAAAAAAAGAACACCACAACCCCACAGAGAAGAACTAGGCCGGATGAGACCCATTCTCTCTTGAATATCTAGTTGCTTCTTCAGCTCCTTCAACTCTTCAGGTCCGAGCTTGTAAGGACGCTTGCACACAGGTTCTGTGCCAGGCTCAAGATCGATGACGAATTCAACTGGCCGGTGCAGAGGCATTCCTCGAAGCTCTTCTGGAAAGACGTCTTGATATTCGCAAACGACTGGAATTTGTGAGATGGCATCGAGTTCACCCTTCTCATTGAGAGAAAACAGACGGATAGTATCATCATGAGCGGCAAAGACAATTACATCCTCAGACAAATGAGTCAATTGAATCTGCCTTGCAGCACAATCAAGATGCGCCTTGTGCTTAGAAAGCCAATCCATTCCGAGAATAAGATCAATATCCGAGTTACCAAGAACCATAGGAGAAGAAAGGAACTTGTAGTCGCCCAAGGTGATAGTAACGTCCGGAGCCATGGAGTTAGCATGCATGCGCCTACCGGGAGAGGCAACTGCTAATGGACTAGGAAAAATTTGCAAAGCCAAACCATGCTTAGATGAAAACGGTCTCGAGATGAAACAATGCAATGCACCCGTGTCAAAAAGAACTTTTGCAGGGACATCGTTAACTGGAAGGTTACCCATGATGACATCTGACGAATCCTCTGCCTGAGCTGCATTCATCAAGTTGACCTTGGCTTGCTTGGGGTTATGCTTGACCACAACTGTACTTGCCGATCTCACAGGAGGAGGAGGAGGAAGACGCCTCTGGTTGAAGCATTTGTTGGCATAGTGACCCTTCTGTTGGCACTTGTTGCACGTGACCTCTGAAAGCGGACGGCGATACGGAGCACTCGATCTTGGAGCTTGAGACGAAGTCTTGTTCTGAAAGCCAGGGTTGGGTGGGTGGGAACATCCACTGCCACCTTTGCTCTTCTGCTGATACGGCTGACGAAACGGAGGAGGAGGAAGCCAATACTTCTGCTGCTTGGCCACTTGAGTAGAGGAAGAAGGAGTAGTGTCTCTGACTCGCTTCTTGGAAGCATCACACCTCAGTTGAGCGGCCTCTTGCTTCAATGCCATGTTGTAGAACTCATCGTACCTCAAGGGCTCAAAGAGGACAAGAGCTAGCTGAATTTCTTCTCTGAGACCACCCCTGAACTGGTATATCATGCTCTTCTCATCAGGGACGTCCTGCTTGGCAAAGCGGGCGAGCTTCTGAAACAACTTGTTGTAGTCATAGACAGACAAAGAGCCTTGCTTCAGGTTGCGGAATTCCTCACGCTTGCTTTCAACCACGCTCTGAGGGATATGGTGAGCTCTGAAATCTTGACGGAATTCATCCCAAGTGATCACACATCCACCTCTGGAATCCTTGTACTACTGGAACCATTCTGCAGCTTGATCTTTGAGTTGGAAGGAAGCGAACTTGACAAAGTCCTCAGGCCTGACGTTACTGCACTCGAAATGCTTGCACAGATCCACGAGCCAATCGTCAGCATCGGTTGCCTCAACACAATTGCTGAAAGTCTTTGGCCCGTTAGCAAGGAACTGGTTAAGTGTAGCAAAGTGATTCTAATTGTTGCCTTGGTTCCCTTGGTTGCCTTGATTGCGCTCTTGAAGAATTTGCATGATCAACTGTGTGTTTGCATTGGTTGCGGCCATCACAGCTTGCCATGCCTCCGGAGGAGGGGGAGGTGGTGGCGGATCCTAATTCTGATTCTGATTGGTGATCTTAGCGGGAGCCATCCTGAAGAGGTTGACCACCGTTAGCACATTGACAGATAAAATGAAGCTGAATCCAACAGAATGAAAATTGCAACATATAGTCTTCACATCCGAACAAAATGAACGAATGCATTCCTCTTGAAATGGTCACATATCCACAAATTGAGAAGCCACATAGAATTTAGGTAGAGAAATGAATCAACAAGGTACGGATCAAGAACGAATACTCGGTAAGAAATCCCAATCTCAAACCAAATATCCATGGAAGAAGAAACTAGAGCTACAAGAATTCCCACCTATGAAACTCCCGAACCTTTTCGGTTATGCAATCAGGTGTTGGGGATACAAGGGAAGCATAATATCTCACCCAAATCTAGCAAATCCTACATCCAGCTGTATCCATCCTTCAACACATAACAGAGAAAAAACTTCAGAAACCATCTACCTCAACCTTTGAAAAGCATCTGTTATACAAGTTATGGCGATACTCCCGAACTCCCGCCCCAGTACTGGGTGGCGTCGAGGTTATCTCACCAACGAACTGCATAAAAGAGATTTTCAATGTTGGCGTACTAGACTCAGGTATTCCAGAACTGCAACGATAAAATTATGATGACAACACCTCAGAGCGATGAGGAGACTGGGAAGTAAAAATAATTCCTAAACTCTCCGATATATAACTTCTAAATGACTCAAAACATTTTTCTAGACACAACTCGGCCGCTAATAACGATCAAGCAATGGGGCTCCTAAGGTCGGGGAAGGCTCTGATTACCAACTTGTAACACCCTCGATGCGACTATATCTCCCACGTGTTGAGGCACGACTTAGAGGCATAATTGCATTGAAGGCATATATCGTAAGTTAGGCAATCTTCACAACATCCCATGTAATATATAGATAATAAAAGGGGAGATAACATAGTTGGCTTACACTCGCCACATCAATCAAGTACAAAAATAACATTACATCATCCAAACACTCATGGCTCGACTACGACGCCAAAATAAAAGATAACCCAACATGCGGCACGGTCCCGATCACCGCCAACTGGGCACCACTACTGATCAATAGGAAAGGAAACATAGTATCGTTGAGAGTCCTGGTCGAACTCCCACTTGAGCTCAAGCGCGTCACCTGGAGTGGAATCATCAGGCCCTGCATCTGATGTAATAGTAATCTGTGAGCCACACGGACTCAGCAATCTCGCACCCCCGCGATCAAGACTATTTAAGCATATAGGTAAGGCAAGGTAAATATATGGAGCTGCAGCAAGCGACTAGCAAATATGGTGGATATCCTGTTTGCAAAAGAGAGCGAGAAGAGGATTCAAAGCGCGAGCGAGAAACTAGAGGGCAACCTGCGCAAGCATTACTCCAACACCGTTCCACTTCCCGGACTCCGCCGAGAAGAGGCCATCACGGTAACACACTCAGTTGATTCATTTTAATTAAGTTAAGGTTCAAGTTATCTACAACCGGACATTAACAAATTCCCATCTGCCCATAACCGCGGGCACGGCTTTCGAAAGTTCAAATCCCTGCAGGGGAGTCCCAACTTAGCCCATGACAAGCTCTCACGGTCAACGAAGGAATAGACCTCCTCCCGAGACGTTCTGATCAGACTCGGTACCTCGGTTCTTCAAGACACTTCGACAGGTTAAAACAAGACCAGCAACACCGCCCGAATGTGCCGACAAATCCCGATAGGAGCTGCACATATCTCGTTCTCAGGGCACACTCAGATTGTCTAAACTTCCGGTACGCCAGCCCAGAGTTGCCCCTGGTAGCCACCGATGGCTGACGAGTTGGACCAACACTCAGAGGAGCACTGGCCCGGGGGGGTTTAAATAAGATAACCTTCGGGCTCCGAAAACCCAAGGAAAAAAGAGGCTAGGTGGCAAATGGTAAAACCAAGGTTGGGCATTGCTGGAAAAGCTTTAATCAAGGCGAACTATCAAGGGGTTCCCATTATAACCCAACCGCGTAAGGAACGCAAAATCCGGGAACATAACACCGATATGACAGAAACTAGGGCGGCAAGAGTGGAACAAAACACTAGGCGAGAGGCCAAGCCTTCCACCCTTTACCAAGTATATAGATGCATTAAGATAACATGGCAATATAATGATATCCCAACAAGTAAATAATGTTCCAACAAGGAACGGTCTCCAATCGTCACCTGCAACTAGCAACGCTATAAGAGGGGCTGAACAAAGCGGTAACATAGCCAATCAACAGTTTGCTAGGACATGGTGGGTTAGAGGTTTGACATGGCAATTTGGGAGGCTTGAAAGCAAGTGGTAGGCATCGTAGCATTGGCATAGCAAAAGAGCGAGCATCTAGCAAAGCAAAGATAGTAGTAATTTCGAGGGTATGATCATCTTGCCTGCAAAGTTGTCGGAGTTGACTGGATCCTCGAAAGCAAGCGAACTCGTCTCCCGGCTCTACCCAAACAAGACAAACAAGCAACAAGGACACAATCAACCACGTGCAAAGCTCAAGCAATATGATGCAAGGATGGTATGCTATGGGGGATGCGATGCGGGATGCATATGCAAGATTTGACAAGGGAGGCATGAACCCGGCCTCAACATGGGAATCCAAGTTTTCTACTGGAAAGATGAGATGAAATCGCTTGAAAACGATATAAAGAACGCCGGAATCGGAGTTACGGTTTGGAAATGGCAAGCAATTCAAATATGACCACGTTCTGCGATTTACAGCAAGTAGCCATCTAAATGCAACAAGATGAACATGCTACAGCACTCAAACATGGCAACAAAATACATGGCAGGGATGCTTTCAAGATGCTTAACAAAAGTCTAGCACTGAGCTATGGCTAATTCATCCATTAACAGGGTCAAACAAGCATGGCAAAAATGCATATGGTAAACAGATTTCAGACTTACTGAAATTAACACTTGTCTGGAATTTCAGATCAGATAGCACTCTTCAGAGCAACAAAACTACATGCTACAGGACCTGAACATGGCAAAATAAAGCATGGCATAGAGCTACTCAGACAGCTTAACAAAAGTCCCTTAGTGACCTTGAGCCAAAAGGGATCAGAAAATACATTTGCAAGCATGTAAACATGGCAAAAACATAATCATCTCACAGACTTAGTGAAAACTGGAGCATGCTGAAACAGATATCAAGTAGGCATGTTTACGAGCTCGATGCACTCACTACGGAGCAAGTCATGACAATCTAAGCATACACCCATCAAGAATACACAAAATACAAGCTAGACATGGCAAGAACAATAGCATAGCATGCACGGATCAACTACAACATCATCGGCAAAATCGCTAACAAGTAGACAATCTGCTCAGATTCACGAAATGACAAAAGTAGAGCTCGATTGACTAAAGCTAGGGTGCTCCATAATTGCAAACAAAGACATGGATGGATAGAGCACTACAAAATTAAGAAAACATCCTTAATGATCATCCTCAAAAGAGGCATGGATCACTAGGAAACAACATGAACATATGGCATCATGAGAAAAACAGATCAAGGACTTAGTGGAAATGCTAAGTCCCTGAAATCAGCATTACCAAGTGCCTCACTTTGCAAGCTTGTGCTAGTCACCACACACATCACAAAAATACATGAGTTGCACCTCTGGAAAGATGGCAAAACCCTTAACAAAACATATGTAGGGCTCATGGGCATATCATGCACACAATAATCATGGCAAAAATGACAAATATCTAAATGGAGCAGCAGATCTGACAATTATCTCAAGTAGCACAATTCTAGCAGCATTTCGGGCATCAAGATGAACTCAAATGAAAATGATGCAATGGAATGAAATGATGTAGTCTCTGAGTCGAACATTTTAATATGCTATATGCCCAAAACGGAGTTACGGATGCAAAGTTATAGCATGATGAATAGGGCAACATGAGATAGGGTTAGGGATAAAAAGTCAACCGAGGGGGCAAAACTCAGATCTGGATCCGGCCTTGCACGCAGCCCGAGGTTCACCGGATCTGAGCTCTTGCTTGCCGGAAGCGTCGTGGATCGCCGGAGGGGGGTCGCCGGACAGTGGAGAGGACGCCGTGGCGGTGAGGAGGCGAATCCGGCACGGTGGCGGGCGCGGACGGCGTGGGTCGCCGGCGTGGGAGGAGCGGAGCGGCGCCGGCGGGCTCAGGCGAGGAGGTCGCCGGCCGGCGCGGAAGAAGGCGGCGGCGAGGAGGCGGCTTGTCGGGGCGGCACGGACCCGGGCGCACGTCCCTGCGGGCGGCGGCGAAGGCGGATGGGCCCGGGGGCTCCCCGCGGGCCTCGGCTGGGAAGTGGGGCTCGGCGCCCACGTGGCGCTTGCTGATAGGTCCGGCGGAGCAGGCGGACGTGTCCGGTTGCGGCCAGACGTGTCCGATTGCGGCGGAGCTGATTTTTTGGGTTAGGGAGAGAGGAGATCAGGGAATTTCGAGGAGGGGTCTATATATAGAGGTGGAGGGAGCTAGGAGAGTCCAAATGAGGTGCGGTTTTCGGCCACGCGATCGTGATCGAACGCTCTAGATGATGGAGAAGGTTTTGGTGGGTTTTGGGCCAACTTGGAGGGGTGTTGGGCTGCAACACACACGAGGCCTTTTCGGTCCCTCGGTTAACCGTTGGAGCATCAAACGAAGTCCAAATGGTACGAAACTTGACAGGAGGTCTACCGGTAGTAAACCAAGGCCGCTTGGCAAGTCTCGGTCCAATCCGGAAATGTTTAATCCCCACACACGAAAGAAAGGTAGAAATGACCACTGGAGGAGAACAGAGCGCCGGAATGCAAAACGGACAACGGGGAAAATGCTCGGATGCATGAGATGAACACGTATGCAAATGCAATGCACATGATGACATGATATGAGATGCATGACAACGACAACAACACACGGAGACAAATACCTAAACCCGAGAAAATAAAATTACTTAACGCCGGAAACGGCAAGAGTTGGAATACATATTGGGAAAGTCACATCCGGGGTGTTACATAAACTAGGACGAATGTAGTAGAAGTACTCGTATTGTTCACTTGTGCTCCCCGGCCCTCCATTCATTGACCAACCCCACGGGTGAATAAACATACAATACTAGTATTTATATAGAACGAACAAGCTCGAACTATTTCCACGTAGTTAAAAGTTGAGGGCGGGGCTTTTCCCGGGCAGTACGTGCGGCAGTTTTCGCATAGGTGGTTTGACAAAGAGGCGAGGAGGGTGAGGGAGTAGCGGATTCAACTTACTGCTGGAAAGGTCGGGCTGTCCGATTTGACGGCGCATTACTGCTGGAAAGACTTGTGTTATGACTACTCACTATAGTCGTGAATTACTGGCGGTACGACCGGGGTGATGCCCCCCTTCCATTCCGCACTCTAATCTGGTGCATGACACGTCGACCTGGATGCTGGCTCTCCCACATGTCGGCGAAGTACGTAAGAGGAGTGCGAACCACGACAGAGGAGTGCGAACCACGGTAGCCCGATGAATCAGCAGTAGAAAACAATGTGCTGATATGGCCATAAAAACAATGTGCGACGGTCCAGACTGTAGCATGTACAGTACTACTCCTCTTTGTTTGGATCCCTGAGTTTGTCATACAAGCATCATATTACAAGCCAGGGGCCTCAAGGGCTCGAATAAAAGAGCTCAATCATAGAAGAGTCAGCGGAAGCAACAATATCTGAGTACAGACATAAGTTAAACAAGTTTTCCTTAAGAAGGCTAGCACAAGCTGGGATACAGATCGAAAGAGGCGCAGGCCTCCTGCCTGGGATCCTCCTAAACTACTCCTGGTCGTCGTTAGCGGGCTGCACGTAGTAGTAGGCGCCTCCCGGGTAGTAGTAGTCGTCATCGACAGTGGCGTCTGGCTCCTGGACTCCATCGTCTGGTCGCAGCAATCAAGTATAGGAAGGGGGAAAGGGGGGAGCAAAGCAACCGTGAGTACTCATCCAAAGTACTCGCAAGCAAGGAGTTACACTACATATGTATGCATTGGTATCAAATGGATTGAGGGTATCATATGTGGACTGAATTGTAGAATGCCGGAATAAGAGGGGGATAGCTAGTCCTTTCGAAGACTACGCTTCTGGTAACCTCCATCTTGCAGCAGAAGAAGAGAGTAGATAGTAAGTGCACGAAGTAGCATCGTGTAGCATAATCCTAACCGATGATCCTCCCTTCATTGCCCTGTGAGAGAGCGATTACCGGTCGTATTTGGCACTTGGAAGGGCGTTTTTATTAACTATCCGGTTCTAGTTGTCATAAGGTCAAGGTACAACTCCAAGTCGTCCTATTACCGAAGATCACGGCTATTCGAATAGATTAACTTCCCTGCAGGGGTGCACCACATAACCCAACACGCTCGATCCCATTTGGCCGGACACACTTTCCTGGGTCATGCCCGGCCTCGGAATATCAACACGTCGCAGCCCTACCTAGGCACAACAGAGCGGTCATCACACCGGTCTAAATCCTATGGCGCAGGGGTCTGGGCCCATCGCCCATTGCACACCTGCATGTTGCGAGGGCAACCGGAGAGCAGACCTAGCAACCTCCATTACAAAGGAAATTGCGTTACACGGTCCAACCCGGCGCGCGCCGCTTAGTCGCAGACATCACGAAGGCTTCGGCTGATACCACGACATCGAGTGCCCATAACTGTCCCCGCGTAGATGGTTAGTGTGTATAGGACAATGGCCAGACTCAGATCAAATACCAAGATCTCATTAAGCGTGTTAAGTATCCGAGAATGTCGACCAGGGCCAGGCCCACCTCTCTCCTAGGTGGTCACAACCTGGCGTGTCGCTCCGCCTCAAAGTAACAGTCGGGGGCCGTCGGGAACTCAAGCCCACCACTACCTGGATGGAGCCACCTGCCCCTTCAGCCCCCATCTCCGAACAGTATCATAAGTAATGTAACAGTATAAGTATATATCATATGCCCGTGATCACCTCCGGAAGTGATCACGGCCCAGTAGTATAGCATGGCAGACGAACAAGAATGTAGGGCCACTGATGGTAAACTAGCATCCTATACTAAGCATTTAGGCTTGCAGGTAAGGTATCAACAGTTGTAGTAACAATGATAGGATATGCAACAGAATAGGATTAACGAAAAGCAGTAACGTGCTACAGTACTCTAATGCAAGCAGTATAGAGGAGAGTAGGCAATATCTGGTGATCAAGGGGGGGGGGGGCTTGCCTGGTTGCTCTGGCAAGAAGGAGGGGTCATCAACACCGTAGTCGTACTGGGTAGCGCGGCGTCGGTCTCGGTGTCTAGCAAGAGAAGAGGGGGAAGAAACAATAAATGTTAAGCAAACAGATGCATAGCGATGCATGACATGACAAGTATCGGTGCTAGGGGTTCCCTAACGCGGTACGAGGTGGTACCGGTGAAGGGGGAAAACATCCAGGAAAGTATTCCCGGTGTTTCGCGTTTTCGGACAGGTGACCGAAGGGGGAAAGTTGCGTGTTCGCTATGCTAGGGATGCATGGCAAACGAACGGGATGCGTATCCGGATTCGTCTCGTCGTTCTGAGCAACTTACATGTACAAAGTTTTTCCATCCGAGTTACGGTTTATTTTATATTGATTTTAAAAGATTAAAATCATTTTTAGGATTTGTTTAATTTATTTAATCCAACATTATCTAGAACAGTATTTGATGACATCATCATGACGTCAGCAGTCAACAGGGTTGACTGGTCAACCTGACGTGTGGGTCCCACATGTCATTGTCTGTTCAGCCTAATTAGGTTTTAACCAATCTAATTAGTGTTTAGTTAATTAACACTAGTTAATTAGGTTAATTAAACATTAATTAATTAAGTTAATTTAATTAATTAAGTTAATTAATTAATTAATTAATATACCTTTTCTCATTTATTATTTATTTATTTATTTTAAAACTCTTTTTTTATTCACGTTCTGGGGCCGAGCCCCACTTGTCATAGGCCCATGGCCAATTGGGCACTGGGTGTGGGCGCTGGGCGACTCGAGCGGGCGCCGTGCTCTTGCCCTCTTGGGCACATACCCAAGGGCGCGGTGGCGACCAAATCGGGGGTGGCCGGCGCAGGCCGGCTGGCAGGGGCCGGCGAGAACGGCCGCCGGCGCGGGGCAAACGGCGGATGGGCGCTGCCAGCGGTGAGCACGCGTGCGGCGCGGTGCGCGGGCCGGAGGCTGGCGGGCGCACAGGTGATGCGTCCAGCGGCGACGCGAAGAGCGCGAGGTGGAGCGTTAGCGAGCGGCAGGGACACGGTGAGTGCACACTCACCGCAAGCGCGGGTCCGGTGAGGTCGGCGACCTAAAGCATCAGGGAGGGAATGAGAGGCAAGGGGAAACGATGATGGGGCTCACGTCGAGGCTGTAGGGTTAGGCAGCATGCTCGGGGAGGACGGATGGCGCCGGAGCAGCGGGAGGGAGAGGGACGATGACGACCCGTTCTGGGCACTCCGATGACCGTAGCAAAAGTAGACGAGGCGGATGCAGTGACAAGCGCGGTGGAGCGCGGGAAGGGTGGCGGCAGCCGATGGTGAGGTGGCATCGCAAGGGGCGCCAACATGGTGCGGGGTGACGGGCGGCGGCGACGGGGATGTCTGCCCCCGATCCAGATCGGGAGGGCAGGGGGAGGAGCGAGGGGAGATGGGGGTTCGTGGGGGGAGAAGTGGGGGTGGTCTGGGTGGTTGCTAGGGTTAGTGGGGGGAGGACATATAGGCCAAGGCAACTGGGCCGGCTGAGTGGGCCAGCGGGTCGGCCAGCTGGGCCGTCTGGCCCAGTTGGCGAGGGGGCCTCTTCTCCTTTTATTTTTATTTTGTAGTTTTGTTTTCTGTTTTTATTCTTTTCCCTTTTGTTTATTTTCTCTTCTGTTTTAATTCATTTTCAAGTATTTATACATCCTGTAGAAGCGTGGTTCCTTCACCATAATACCTAGGCATTAATTGGCACACTCCGAACATTTTGGTTTTATTATTTGAAAACTTTTATTGTTTGTTTGATTTTGAATTTGAATTTGAATCGTTTTTGAACTAACACGAGATTAGCGCCAATAATCGAAGTGACGTGGCATCATTAGGAGAGAATTACTGTAGCTTAATTATCCGGGTGTCACAATTCTCCTCCACTACAAGAAATCTCGTCCCGAGATTTAAGAGGTGGAAAACAGGGGAAGGTCTGGTTACGAAATTCTAATGAAACTTCTCGGTCTTGGTTGCTCTTCTCGAAGAGGTCGATCCATATCGTTGATGTCTCCATTCCTATGCATCAATGCATCATGATGAAGTTGTCGTTCTTCCTTCAGGATCTTCACCGTGCTTGCGAAAGGATAAGAGGGGGAAAAACTCTATAAGGACGGACTCTAATAAAATTGAGCATCGGACGGTTAACTCAGGGGAAGAAGCATAAGTATCTCTCGAATTGAAACTTAAGAAGATATCAAGAGCAAAGTAAAAAAAGGTACCATGAGAAGTTTCAAGCGGGTAGGCAATCGTTCGATGCCTGAAACAGAGTGTGACAGGGGTTTGGAGCAACAGGAATAAGTATTGTGTTTCATACCAGAATTGATGATCTCTCGGAAGGTGGCTCGTGAATAACATATGAGGCCACGCGCGAGGAATAACCTTGGAAACAAGGGGTGTACCGAAGAGTCAGGTTTCGATCCTGGGACCTGTGGGTTATGGGCCCACCACGTGGGTTAAAAGTAGAAAGGGCGATGATATTTTGCATAGTCATGATAACACGGCATGTCAGAGGATAGCATGTCGATTATGTCGGCAACAACGTCGGTACCAAGGGCGAGGGATGAAGAGAACCATTTTCTGCTTGTTGAACGAGGCGGACCAATAGGCAAAGTTCTTGTCCAGCGGTGGTTACCGAAATGTCATCAACAATAGTAACTGGGTCTTGTTAACAGGATTGTACACTGAGGTGTTTACATAAGTAGGAGAATATTGCTGCTTAGATCATATAGATCACAAGAAAGGTTAAACCAAACAATGGAAAGGAAAATATGATTATCAGATTAAACAGAACAATGGAAAGGAAAATGTGTTTAAACATATATTTCAAGGGTATATCCTTCCCAAGGACAAGCAGAGCATGACATCCATGACAGGATATGATGTAGAAAACTCTTTAGGTAAGGGGAGAGAAATTTCATGACATTACCCATACAGCGGTGTTTGGATAATTGAGTAGGAAACATTTAGCATTGGGCTTCAAATGTTCTTGTTGAAAATTGGAGTACCATAGACATGCATCGAGATAGCATTGACATGGTCATCAGGTGAAGGTCAGACTTTGGAGACACAAAGGACCCATCAGGAATGGCTTGTAGAATAAGTCTTACAATTTCCTCATGGAAGAATGGCTAACCTTGCTAAAAAGGCAACTATAACAATAGGCCCTCCAGCCAGGTGTGCTAGGCATGACATCACCTTACCGGGTCATATGAGGACCAATGATATAACTCTCGAAAATACGTTCCAACCATCATAACTGACCGAGATTCAGATCTGATCGGTGTCAGGATACCTCAGACTCAGGATGTCTCAGAAGAAAAAGGTGCAACAGAAATTTGACGAGATGTCATTGTAAGACTCTCAGGAAATGAACTATGGAAGCAAGTCTCGAAACAAGAGTTCCTCATTAAATCAAGGAGAGGATGAGGAGGTGACTGATGAACTCAGCGACAATTCATCAAGATTTCCAAAAGATCAAATGGTATAATGATGTATGCTCAAGGAACACATACACAATTTAACAATGATAGAAAGGTGCACCCTGAAATCTAGATTGGGTACCAAGGTCAATGTTTGAATGATGATTCAATAAGCAATAAACTTAGAATGAAACTATCGACCAATAACTTACAAGCACTAGGGTTGCTAGAAGTTTTGAAGTCGCACATCATAGATCAATTGTCGGTTTTTCGGTTTAGAAACAACACGGGACCAAGGAGTGAACGTATATGGCAAGAAGTATCACCTGTATCAAGATCTCTTAGGAGGTGGTGAAATTCTCACGAATTTCTTGACATAAAAGATGGCAATACTTCCAAGGTAAAGAAGAACAACTATTGGGTAGCAAGGATCTCAAGGTATAACACAAAACACGAACAAGTTTGTGTTGAACAGAAGGCAGTAAAGTGGTCGATGAAAACACAAATCATCGAGGGCAAGGATGGTACTTATCATCATGAATTCAATTGATATCCTGGAAGAGGTCAAAATGTTGATGATGATCACGACACACTTGTCGAGGGGTTTCATCAGGATATAATCGATAATCGATGACATCAAGCAAAAGAACGGGTGAAGCGAAAGTTATCAGAACCATGGGCATGAAACAAACTCGAAATCAAGTTTGCTATTCAAGGAGAAATGATATGACAAGGAAGATTGACGTAATATTAGCTCACTGTCGAAATTTGTTCTCCGTGAAGAAGGACCAGGTAGCACAGTTAAAAATTAGCCCAATAATGGTATAATCGATCAGGCTAGGAATGACTTGAAGGATTATTAAACTCATAAGAAACGAAAATTAATTAGGGTTATCGAGCCGGAATGCGGAATCAGTTCACATATCGGTGTTTTCGGCTGACGACAACCCAGAACCCAGAAAAATTAGAATCGGTGAGAAATAATAGTTAATGAAGAACCCATAAGAAGTTATGTAGTACCATGACATTATCAAGATATCATAGTGTAATACTCGACAGTAGATCAAAGTAAAGGTTGGACAGGTGCAATGATCTGCACAAGACAAGTACTTCAACTTGTCCGAGAAATGGTATTAAGGAGAAAATATGGTTGGAACCATGATTGCAAAGGACCAAACATAGATATAGGATGAACTTATAACAAGGAGATTATTATCATTTGCAAGAAGCTTTGATGAAAAGTTCCACATCGGGTCCATGGGCATGAACGCAAAGGCTCAAGGTCGACTCCCACTTCTTCAATGCATAACCTTTCATTTTACTTCTCGCTTTTGATGAGGCTTGAGCAACTCACGATGTTTGACACCACGAAAGCAGAAATCAATTAGGAGCATCAATTGTTGATGGTTAAACCACTAGTTTCAAGAAGGGCAAGGGAAAGAAGGGATACTTCATGAGACGGCAAATCAGTTGCTGATCTAGTGAAGAAACCCAGGGTTGAACCAAACCCGTGACTAAGTGCTTCTATAATGAGGGGAACGGTCACTGAAGCAGAACTACCCTAGATACTTGGTAGATGAGAAGGCTGGCAAGGTCGACAGAAGTATTTTGGATATACGTCATATTATTGTGTACTTTACTAGTACTCCTAGTAGCACCAGGGTAATAAATACCGGTTCAGTTGCTAAGCGTTAGTAACTCGAAATAAAAGGCTGAGGAGACTAGCTAAAGGTGAGATGACGATATGTGTTGGAAGTGTTTCCAAGGTAAATGTGATCAAACATCGCACGCTCCCTCTACCATCGGGATTGGTGTTAAACTGAAATAATTGTTATTTGGTGTTTGCGTTGAGCATAGACATGATTGGATTATGTTTATTGCCACACGATTATTCATTTATGGAGAATAATGGTTACTCTATTTATTTGAATAATACCTTCAATGGTCTTGCACCTAAAATGAATGGTTTATTGAATCTCGATCGTAGTGATACACATGTTCATGCCAAAAGATATAAGATAGTAATGATAGTACCACTCACTTGTGGCACTGCCATTTGAGTCATGTTGGTATAAAACGCATGAAGAAGCTCCATGTTGATGGATCTTTGGACTCACTCGTTTTTGAAAAGATTGAGACATGCGAACCATGTCTATTGGTAGATATGCATGAAGAAACTCCATGAAGATGGATCGTTTGGACTCACTTGATTTTGAATCACTTGAGACATGCAAATCATACCACATGGGCAAGATGACTGAAAGGCCTCGTTTTCAGTAAGATGGAACAAGAAAGCAACTTGTTGTAAGTAATACATTTTGATGTATGCAGTCCAATGAGTGCTGAGGCACGCAATGGATATCGTTATGTTCTTACTTCACAGATGATTTGAGTAGATGCTGAGTATATTTACTTGATCAAACACAAGTCTGAATTATTGAAAGGTTTAAGTAATTTCCGAGTGAAGTTGAAGATCGTCGTGACAAGATGATAAAATGTCTATGATATGATCATAGAGATGAATATCTGAGTTACGAGTTTGGCACACAATTAAGACATTGTGGAAATTGTTTCACAACTAATACCACCTGGACCACCATAGTGTGATGGTGTATCCGAACATCACAACTGCACCCTATTGGATATGGTGCAAACCATGATGTCTCTTATCGAATTACCACTATCGTTTATGGGTTAGGCATTAGAGACAATCGCACTCACTTTAAATAGGGCACCACACAATTCCATTGAGACGACACCGTATGAACTATGGTTTAGAGAAACCTAAGTTGTCATTTCTTAAAAGTTTGGGGCTGCGATATGTGAAAAAGTTTCACGCTGATAAGCTCGAACCCAAAGCGGAGAAATGCATCTTCATAGAATACCCAAAAATAGTTGGGTATACCTCCTATTTCAGATCCGGAAGCAAAAGTGATTGTTTCTAGAAACGAGTCCTTTCTCGAGGAAAAGTTTCTCTCGAAAGAATTGAGTGGGAGAATGGTGGAGACTTAATGAGGTTATTGAACCGTCACTTCGACTAGTGTGTAGCAGGGCACGGGAAGTTGTTCTTGTGGCACCTACACCAATTGAAGTGGAAGCTTATGATAGTGATCATGAAACTTCCGATCAAGTCACTACCAAACCTCATAGGTCGACAAGGATGCATACTACTTCAGAGTGGTACGTAATCATGTCTTGGAAGTCATGTTGCTAGACAACAATGAACCTACGAGCTATGGAGAAGTGATGCTGGGCCCAGATTCCGGAGAATGGCTTGAGGTCATAAAATCCGAGAGAGGATCCATGTATAAAAGAAAGTATAGACTTTGAAAGAACCACTTGATGGTCGTAAGGCTGTTGGGTGCAGATGGATTTTAAAAGGAAGACAGACAATGATGGTAAGTGTCACCATTAAGAAAGCTCGACCTGTCGTTAAGATGTTTCCCGACAAGTTCAAGGAGTTGACTACGATGAGACTTTCTCACTCGTAGCGATGCTAAGAGTCTGTTGGAATTATGTTAGCAGTTACTGCATTATTTATGAATTCTTGCAGATAGGATGTAAAAAACATTGTTTCCTCGACATTTTTCTTCAGGAAAGGTTGTATGTGATACAACCAGAAGGTTTTGTCAATCCTGAAAGATGTTGACAAGTATGCAAAGCTCCAGCAATCCTTCTAAGGACTGGAGTAAGCATCTCAGAGTTGGAATGTACGCTTTGATGAGATGATCAAATATTTTGGGTATATACAAAGTTTATGAGAAACTTGTATTTCCAAAGAAGTGAGTGGGAGCACTATAGAATTTTTTATGAGTATATGTTGTTAACATATTGTTGATCAGAAATGATGTAGAATTTCTGGAAAGCATGCAGGGTTATTTGAAAAGTACTTTTCAATGGAAAATCTGGATTAAGCTACTTGAACATTGAGCATCAAGATCTATAAGGATAGATCAAAAATGCTTAATAGTACTTTCGAATGAATACATACCGTGACAAGATTTTAAGGAGTTCAAAATAGATCAGCAAAGAAGGAGTTCTTAGCTGTGTTACAAGGTGAGAGTATTGAGTAAGACTCGAGACCTGACCACGGTAGAAGAGAGAGAAAGGACGAAGGTCGTCCCCTATGCTTTAGACGTAGGCTCTACAATATGCTATGCTGTGTACCGCACCTGAAGTGTGCCTTGCCATGAGTCGGTCAAGGGGTACAAGAGTGATCCAGGAATGGATCACACGACAGCGGTCGAACTTATCCTTAGTAACTAGTGGACTAAGGAATTTTCTCGATTATGGAGGTAGTAAAAGAGTTCGTCATAAAGGGTTACGTCGAGGCAAACTTGACACTAATCTGGATGACTCTGAGTAGTAAACTGGATTCGTATAGTAGAATAGTTATTTGGAATAGCTCCAAGTAGCGCGTGGTAGCTGCATCTACAAGATGACATAGAGATTTGTAAAGTACACATGGATCTGAAAGGTTCAGACTCATTGACTAATAAACCTCTCTCACAAGCAAGATATGAACAAACCACATGGGTGTTGGATTCATTGCAATCACATAGTGATGTGAACTAGATTATTGACTCTAGTTCAAGTGGGAGACTGTTGGAAATATGCCCTAGAGGCAATAATAAAATGGTTATTATTGTATTTCCTTGTTCATGGTAATTGTCTATTGTTCATGCTATAATTGTATTAACCGGAAACTGTAATACATGTGTGAATACATATACCACAACATGTCCCTAGTAAGCCTCCAGTTGACTAGCTCGTTGATCAATAGATGGTCATGGTTTCCTGACCATGGACATTGGATGTCATTGATAACGGGATCACATCATTAGGAGAATGATGTGATGGACAAGACCCAATCCTAAGCCTAGCACAAGATCATATAGTTCGTCTGCTAAAGCTTTTCTAGTGTCAAGTATCATTTCCTCGGACCATGAGATTGTGCAACTCCCGGATACCGTAGGAATGCTTTGGGTGTACCAAACGCCACAACGTAACTGGGTGGCTATAAAGGTGCACTATGGGTATCTCCGAAAGTGTCTGTTGGGTTGGCACGAATCGAGACTGGGATTTGTCACTCCGTGTAAACGGAGAGGTATCTCTGGGCCCACTCGGTAGGACATCATCATAACATGCACAATGTGACCAAGGAGTTGATCACGGGATGATGTGTTACGGAACGAGTAAAGAGACTTGCCGGTAATGAGATTGAACAAGGTATCGGGAAACCGACGATCGAATCTCGGGCAAGTACTATGCCGGTAGTCAAAGGGAATTGTATACGGGATTGACTGAATCCTTGACATCGTGGTTCATCCGATGAGATCATCATGGAACATGTGGGAGCCAACATGGGTATCTAGATCCCGATGTTGGTTATTGACTAGAGAGATGTCTCGGTCATGTCTGCATTATTCCCGAGCCCGTAGGGTCTACACACTTAAGGTTCGATGACGCTATGGTTATAGGGAAAGTATGTACGCGGTTACCGAATGTTGTTCGGAGTCCCGGATGAGATCCCGGACGTCACGAGGAGTTCCGGAATGGTCTGGAGGTGAAGATTGATATATTGGACGAAGGGTTTTGGAGTCCGGAAGTGTTTCGGAGGTACCGGGTGATGACCAGCATGACCGAAAGGTGTTTCGGGAGCCCCGGCAAGTGTTGGGGGCTTCATGGGCCAAGGGAAGGGGGCAAACCAGCCCACTAAGGGGCTGTGCACCCCCCTCACCTATTCCCACGTGACCAGGGGGTTTGGGGCGCCCCATCTAGGGTTCCCACTTCCTGGCTTGGGGGCCAAGTCACCCAAGGGGGAGATCCCATCTGCCCTGGCCACCGCCCCCCTAGGGGAAACCCTAGGGCGCCTCCCCTTGCCCTTGCCCCTATATATAGTGGAGGTTTTGTGGCTTCACAACACACGAGTCTCCCTCTCCCAAGGTGCAGCCCTACCTCTCTCCCTCCTCGTCTCTCATAGTGCTTGGCGAAGCCCTGCTGGAGTGCCGCGCTCCTCCACCACCACCACGCCGTCGTGCTGCTGCTGGACGGAGTCTTCCCCAACCTCTCCCTCTCTCCTTGCTGGATCAAGGCATGGGAGACATCACTGGGCTGCACGTGTGTTGAACGCGGAGGTGCCGTTGTTCGGCGCTTAGAACGGAATCGACCGCGATCTGAATCGCAACGAGTATAACTACCTCATCTGCGTTCTAGTAATGCTTCCGCTTAGCGATCTACAAGGGTATGTAGATGCACTCCCCTTCCCCTCATTGCTAGATTACTCCATAGATTGATCTTGGTGATGCATGGAAAATTTTAAATTTCTGCTATGATCCCCAACAGGATCCTCCTAAACTACTCCTGGTCGTCGTCAGCGGGCTGCATGTAGTAGTAGGCACCTCCCGAGTAGTAGTAGTCATCATCGATAGTGGCGTCTGGCTCCTAGAATCCATCGTCTGGTCGCGGCAATCAAGTATAGGAAGGGGGAAAAGGGGGAGCAAAGTAACCATGAGTACTCATCCAAAGTACTCGCAAGCAAGGAGCTACACTACATATGTATGCATTGGTATCAAATGGATTGAGGGTATCATATGTGGAATGAACTGCAGAATGCTGGAATAAGAGGGGGATAGCTAGTCCTTTTGAAGACTACGCTTCTAGTAACCTCCATCTTGCATCAGAAGAAGAGCGTAGATAGTAAGTTCACCAAGTAGCATCATGTAGCATAATCCTAACCTGTGATCCTCCCTTCGTCGCCCTGTGAGAGAGCTATCACCGGTCGTATCTGGCACATGGAAGGGCGTGTTTTATTAAGTATCCGGTTCTAGTTGTGATAAGGTCAAGGTACAACTCCAAGTCGTCCTGTTACCGAAGATCACGGCTATTCGAATAGATTAACTTCCCTGCAGGGGTGCACCACATAACCGAACACGCTCGATCCCATTTGGCCGGACACACTTTCCTGGGTCATGCCCGGCCTCGGAAGATCAACACGTCACAACCCTACCTAGGCACAATAGAGAGGTCAGCACGCTGGTCTAAATCCTATGGCGCAGGGGTCTAGGCCCATCGCCCATTGCACACCTGCACGATGCGAGGGCGGCCGGAGAGCAGACCTAGCAACCTCCATTACAAAGGAAGTTGCATTACACGGTCCAACCCGGCGCGCGCCGCTCAGTCGCTGACGTCACGAAGTCTTTGGATGATACCATGACGTCGAGTGCCCATAACATTCCCCGCGTAGATGGTTAGTGCGTATAGGCCAATGGCCAGACTCAGATCAAATACCAAGATCTCGTTAAGCGTGTTAAGTATCCGCGAACATCGACCAGGGCCAGGCCCACCTCTCTCCTAGGTGGTCACAACCTGCCCTGTCGCTCCGCCTCAAAGTAACAGTCGGGGGCCGTCGGGAACTCAGGCCCACCACTACCTGGATGGAGCCACCTGCCCCTTCAACCCCCATCTCCGAACAGTATCATAAGTAATGTAACAGTATAATTATATATCATATGCCCGTGATCAACTCCCGAAGTGATCACGGCCCAGTAGTATAGCATGGCAGACAGACAAGAATGTAGGGCCACTGATGGTAACCTAGCATCCTATACTAAGCATTTAGGATTGCAGGTAAGGTATCAATAGTTGTAGCAATAGTGACAGGCTATGCAACAGAATAGGATTAACGAAAAGCAGTAACGTGCTACACTACTCTAATGCAAGCAGTATAGAGGAGAGTAGGTGATATCTAGTGATCAAGGGGGGGGGGCTTGCCTGGTTGCTCTGGCAAGAATGAGGGGTCATCAACATCGTAGTCGTACTGGGTAGCAGCGGCGTCGGTCTCGGTGTCTAGCGAGAGAAGAGGGGGAAGAAACAATAAATATTAAGCAAACAGATGCATAGCGATGCATGACATGACAAGTATCGGTGCTAGGGGTTCCCTAACGCGGTACGAGGTGGTACCGATGAAGGGGGGAAACATCTGGGAAAGTATTCCCGGTGTTTCGCGTTTTCGGACAGGTGACCAAAGTGGGAAAGTTGCGTGTTCGCTATGCTAGGGATGCGTGGCGGACGAACGGGTTGCGTATCCGGATTCGTCTCGTCGCTCTGAGCAACTTTCATGTACAAAGTTTTTCCATCTGAGTTGCGGTTTATTTTATATTGAATTTAAAAGATTAAAATCATTTTTAGGATTTGTTTAATTTATTTAATCCAACATTATCCAGAATAGTATTTGACGTCAGCAGTCAACAGGGTTGACTGGTCAACCTGACGTGTGGGTCCCACATGTCATTGTCTGTTCGGCCTAATTAGGTTTTAACTAATCTAATTATTGTTTAGTTAATTAACACTAGTTAATTAGGTTAATTAAACATTAATTAATTATGTTAATTTAATTAATTAATTAATATACTTTTTATAATTTATTATTTATTTATTTATTTATTTTAAAACTCTTTTTTTATTATTAACATTCTTGGGCCGGGCCCCACTTGTCATAGGCCCATGGCCAATTGGGCGCTAGGTGTGGGCGCTGGGCGGCTCAAGCGGGCGCAGCGGGCACCGGGCTCTTGCCCGCTTGGGCGCATGCCCAAGGGCGCGGCGGCGGCCAAATCAGGGGTGGCCGGCGCTGGCCGGCTGGCAGGGGCCGGCGAGAACGGCCGTCGGCGCGGGGCAAACGGCGGATGGGCGCTGCCAGCGGTGAGCACGCGTGCGGCGTGGTGTGCGGGGCAGAGGCCGGCGGGCGCATAGGTGATGCGTCCAGCGGCGATGCGAAGAGCGCGAGGCGGAGCGTCAGCGAGCGGCAGGGACACGGTGAGCGCACGCTCACCGCAAGCGCGGGTCCGGCGGGGTCGGCGACCTAAAGCGTCAGGGAGGGAATGAGAGGCAAGGGGAAACGATGATGGGGCTCACGTCGAGGCTGTAGGGTTAGGCAGCGTGCTCGGGGAGGACGGATGGCATCGGAGCAGCGGGAGGGAGAGGCACGACGACGACGACCCATTCTGGGCGCTCCAATGACCGTAGCGGAAGTAGACGAGGCGGATGCAGTGACAAACGCGGTGGAGCGCGGGGAGGATGGCGGCGGCCGGTGGTGAGGTGGCATCGCAAGGGGCACCGATGTGGTGCGGGGCGACGGGGCTGTCTGCCCCCGATTCAGATCAGGAGGGCAGGGGGAGGAGCGAGGGGAGATGGGGGTTCGTGGGGGAGAAGTGGGGGTGGTGTGGGTGGTTGCTAGGGTTAGTGGGGGGAGGCCATATAGGCCAAGGCAACTGGGCCGGCTGAGTGGGCCAGCGGGTCGGCCAGCTGGGCCGTCTGGCCCAGTTGGCCAGGGGGCCTCTTCTCCTTTTATTTTTATTTTGTAGTTTTGTTTTCTGTTTTTATTCTTTTCCCTTTTGTTTATTTTCTCTTCTATATTAATTCATTTTCAAGTATTTAGACATCCTGTAGAAGCGTGGTTCCTTCACCATAAATACCTATGCATTAATTGGCACACTCCGGACATTTTAGTTTTATTATTTGAAAACTTTTATTGTTTGTTTGATTTTGAATTTGAATCGTTTTTGAACTAACACGAGATTAGCGCCAATAATCGTAGTGAGGTGGCATCATTAGGAGAGAATTATTGTAGCTTAATTATCCGGGTGTCACAGGCCATGCTCGTGCCTAAAAAACAAACTACACGCCCATCTCTATGAGAAGGGTGTTGGGGCAACGACAATGTCATGAGAGGGACAGAGGTGGGATGGCATTCTCCATCCCGATTGGCTTGAGGTCTCCTCGGCGGCCGCGTACAGGGAGAGGGATGTCGTCCTCCATGCGGACTGGCTCAGGGTCTCCAAGGTGGCCGCGCCAAACCTCTCAGTGAGGCTGCACTATAGCTCATGGCCACACAGGTGATGGACGTGCATGTTGCAACACACTTTGCGATGTCAAAGTGTATGGACCACTTTTGGAGAAGTAAACACATATAAAGAGCTCATTTGAGAAAATGCACCATAGATGCTAGCCATGCAAGCTTAGGACCTGAGATGAACAAACTTACATAGTTTTGGAACACAAAACTGCTGTTCTGAAGTTATAGGACTAAACTGACACATCTCCAATAGTTTTAGGACCCAAAACTGCAGTTTCAAAGTTATAGGACTAAACTGACACACCTTCAATAGTTTTAGGACTCATGATGCATTTTATTCTTCCAAGGGACTCACTAGTGTCCATGAGGTGTGGGCCGCATCGAGTGGCTACGGCGCCGAGGATAACATCTTTCCACAGATGCGCGTTGTCGCCCGCTCATGCCGAGCGGCTTACACGCACCTTGCCCTACCGCCGCGCTTCGAATCGAGACCAGCTATGGCTACACTAGTCCTCCGAGGCCGCCGTTGTCGCTTTGCATGGAAGGTGACGAGTTGTGCATAGCTTGTAGGAGCAGGGGAAGTGGAGCAGTTCAAGCTTGGGGTGGGATGTGCATGGCCGTCGGCCGCTGGGAGCAGCTGCCCCATGCCGCGGGACCCGCCATGGCCACCACCAGCAGATCAGTGTTGCTGCTGCATCTCCTTTGCCTCTCTATTACCGGAATGGATAAGAGTGGGTTGGGGACGAGTGGGCGAGGGGAGCTGTATAGAAAATGGGTGTTCACATGGTTTGTTCTAGGCCACGAACATTTTTACGGGCTGATGTGTCAACTAGCGAGCATCAAGATTTGCGCGTGATCAGACGGTCGTAACATTGTACGCTCTCAAGGTCTATAAATCTGATGTTAGATTAATAACCTTTTCGTTCTATTGTCATTTACATGACAATTAGTAGGTTGACATGATTGACTTAATAACATGTCTACACACTTTTTCTTTGTTTCAGTTCTATATAAAAACATAAGTGTAAAACTTTCTGCTCTATTAGCTATCAATACCATGTACCGTAGGCTTTCTTTGCATGTATAATCTAAATGTGTTCCTTTTTAGTATGAATAATTATGTAACGCCTCAATTCCTACAATGGACTACTAAATTTTGGAAAAGAAAACATTGGCACTCTCTTTTTATGAACCTTTGCCATAAATAAAGTCTTGGGACAACTTATCAAATACTACAAAACTAACTAAATAGCTTATCACTCTATGTGGCGCGGCGTGCACGCCGCGCACTACCCGCTAGTATATCTACTATTAAAGGGGGGTCAAACGTCCTGATGGTTCGACCTTGTTCGATCCCCTCTGATGAGGACATCAATACCATTGTTACACCCACAGCCCCTGCTGCTATACATACTGGACAAATTACTAGAGCTCGCGCACGCCAATTGAATTATCAGGTACTTCCGTTTCTTGGTAACGATTCTAATGTTCATGAGAATAGGATGCTGCCTAAATTGGATACGTTTGTTTTGCTTACAAATGAAGGGCCTAGCTTGGACAAGAAAGATGAACCTTGAAGGAAGTTCAAGCATGGAGATGATGGCATGCGCAAGGGGATCAAGAACGGGGTTACAAGTGATGATTTCAGGACTTTGAAGCCACCATAAGGAGTGCATGAATCCTTGGAAGAAATATACAAAGATGCCACTTCATAAATTTCGTCCAAAGGCTATTTTAGGTGTTGCGTCACCTTATTATTGGGCCAGGCCCATGTATTTTCGAAATACTTAAGTATAGGCTGTTTTTAGAGTCCGTATGTGTGGGGAAACAAGAGTTGGGGTTGGTTTCGGACCCCTCCTCCAAGGGCCACGAAATCCCCCCCCCTCCTCCTCCATATATACACCCCTTAGGGCGTCGTTTAGACTTTGGGTTTTGTTTAGATTAAAAGTTCGCCATAGCTGCAACTTCGCGTACTTCGTTTGTGTCCAACGACCAGACCAAGATGTCACAGAAACCCAACTTCATTAATAAAGTTTTCCTCTTTTATTCGCAATATCCAGATTGCAATCTCAGTTTCTTGCTTGTTCTTCGTTTGCTCGCATGAAATAGAACTTTCTGGTCAGGTTGATCGTGCTCCGGCGTGGTCAATAACCCTCAGAAGTTGGTTTAGCGATTGCTAAGGCGTGACGTCTTCGCACGTTCGTAGTCGAATCATCAAAGTCGACTCCCACAGAAAACGATATCTATCTCATCGAAACATCGGGACACCTTCGCCTCTATCAAGTGGTATCAGATTTCCAGGTTGCTCGGTAAGATTTTACAGTTTTTCGTAGTTTAGATCGAGTCTGTACTTCATACCTACAGTCCACGAAAAAAGCCAAAAAAAATTAGGGTTAGTTCATCATATCCGAACCAATCTGAGCCTTTGCATAGTCTTTTCAGTATTTTGCTTTGTTGAATTTGCGGTTGGATCGTCGTGTCTAGTTGCTGGTCTTAGAGTCTAGTCTTTTAGAGTTTCGAGTTCTGGTCATAAGTTGTCACGCTGCCGCCACACCATCATCATCGCCCCTGTCATCTACCACCACTGCTTATCCGCCATCGATCCGTCTTCATGTACCATCACCAATCCGTATCCATATACCACCACCAATCTGTATCCTTATACCACCACCGCTGCCATATCCTGCCACCATATATATCCACCACCAATCCGAGTTCCTTTCATATTAGGTTTGTTTTCGAGGTCCGTCTAATTTCTGATTCGTGTTTCCTTGCCTAAGTAGGTTTCGGAAAAAAAGAATCTGGAGACCCCCGGGCAGTTTTTAGGCCAAAATTTTCATAGGCAAAAATATTTTTTCCCTATCCTATTTTTAGGCTTTTCTGAGTCTTTTGAGCCACCTGCCATCATAGTGATTTTTTGTCGCACTTTTTCATCGTCGCTCCCCTGATTTCTGAAAAAAAAGTCAAAAAAATTTCATGCCCACCCTATCAGTTTGACGAGGGAAGAGTTTTGAGACACTCGCCATTATAGTGATTTTTCACAAAAAAAAGAGGAGCGCAAAAAAAAAAGAGGAGCGCCAAAAAAACAGAGTGAAAAAAAAGTTCTAGAGTGTGCTTTTCCCTTGTTTACGTGCAGCGCCATGTTTTTGTTAGTGTGCTAGGCTCGCGTCTCTAGCACGGTCTAGCCTAGGACCAGCACAGTATCATCGTTGAGCGTTTATTCAACTTTGCATCTCTGAATTGATTATTGCTGACCCTTTTTGCTAACATATTATAAGCCGTCCCAGCTCCACATACATCTACGTCGTGCGTTTGATTTTCCCTGGTAATCGCTCTATCCAAGCTTTGAGAGTTTTGACTACGACGGTTGCCGATCACTGCCTGCTGCTGGGTAAGAACTAGTAAGAATTTGAGATTTGCTTGATGGATTTGTGACACCCACCACCACCTCTTGTTAGTAGTCTGTAGGATCATATTCTTATGTGTTTCTATTGCTGCTAACCATGGTAGGATCACAAGCCGACGAGGCTGACTGGGAGAACATGACGAATAAGGAGTTGCATGATAAATTTCAGCAAATGATGAGTGGACAGGTGCAAGATGTGCTAAAAAGATTTGAAGAGGCCATGGAGAAGATAGATGGCATGGAGAAGACGTTCGACACAAAGCTCGATAAGAAGTTTTATGAATTGCTCACGCGTCTTCCACCACCACCACCGGATGCCCCTAACGCACCTCTACAACAACAACAACAACAACAACAACAACAACAACAACAACAACAACGACAACAACAACAACAACAACAACAACAACAACGTCGCTCCCCAAATCAAGTGGGACGAGCACAGCGCGTTCCCATTGACCCTGGGCAAAATTCTGGTGCCGTTGTTGATGCTTCTGTTGCTCCTGCTGCTACTGCAGAGGTGGAGGACCATTACGAGGATGAGGTTGATCAAAATCAGAACTACGTGCAACCACCAGCACCACCACCACCAGGTCGTCCTCAGGTATATCATCGCAACGGTAGGGCTGCACCACCATGTGAGGTATGAGATCATGACCATCTTCCTAAACTGAAATTGAATATCCACCATTTGAGGGTAGATATGTTCCTGATATATATCTTACTTGGGAGTTAGAAACTGAACAGCGTTTTACAGGTTTACAATATCCTGACGAGAGATGTGTTCCTGCTGCTGTTTGTGCTTTCACTAGCTTCGCATGTGTTTGGTGGTCTGAACATTGTAGATTATATCCTATTCCAACTACTTGGGCTGCTTTGAAAATTGCTATGCGTACTCATTGGCTTCCACCATATTATCAACGTGAATTACTTCAAAAATTGCAGCGTTTAAGACAAGGAAAATTTTTTGTAGAAGAATATTATCAGGAATTACAAACTGGCATGATTAGATGTGGTATTGTAGAGGAGAATGAAGATGTGCTTGAACGTTTTATGGGTGGATCAAATAGAGAGATTCAGACCATTCTAGAGTATAGGAGTATACTAATATCACTCGTTTATTCCATCTTGCTTGTAAACCTGAACGTGAAGTGCAGGATCGACAGGCATTGGCGCGAACTAACTTTTCTGCAGGTCGATCTTCATCATGGACACCACGTGCATCCTCTACTTCCACTACACCAGCACCTCCATCAGGTGCCACCTCCAGCCGTGATACAAGAAAGTAGGCACAACCACCACTATCTGCCAAGAGCACACCTGCCGGGCCTGCGCGGAGCTCTTCTTCTTCCATGGCATCAACGGGGCACAAGTGATATTATTTGTCGTCGTTGTAAGGGAAGAGGACATTTTGCGAGAGAATGCAAATCTCAGCGTGTGATGATTGCTACTGCGGATGGTGGGTATGAGTCCGCTAGTGACTATGATGAGGAGACTTTGGCTCTTATTACAGATGAAGAACACGGTGGAGATGATTCTGATCATGAGACGCAGTACATGGCTGCTAAAGATGCTGACATGTATGAATGTTTAGTTGCTCAACGTGTTTTGAGTGTGCAGGTTACACAAGCTGAGCAAAATCAGAGGCATAATTTGTTCCATACAAAGGGAGTTGTGAAGGAATGTTCTGTTCACATCATCATAGATGGAGGGAGCTGGAACAACTTGGCTAGCATGGAGATGGTGGAGAAGTTATCTCTCACCACAAGACCACATCCACATCCTTACTACATCCAATGGTTCAACAACAGCGGCAAGGTTAAGGTAACACGTACTGTTCGTGTGCACTTTAGTATCTCTACATATGCTAATTATGTTGATTGTGATGTGGTACCTATGCAAGCATGTTCCTTATTACTTCGTAGACCATGGCAATTTGATAAAAATTCTGTACACCATGGTAGAAACGATCAGTATACTCTTGTTCATAAGGACAAAAATATTACTTTGCTTCCTATGACTCCTGATTCAATTTTGAAAGATGATATTAATAGAGCTAATAAAGCAAAACAGGAGCAAAATAAGAGTGAAAATCAGATTGTGGCAAAAGAATTTGAGCAACATATGAAGCCTAATAATAAACCATCTAATGTTGTTTCTGAAATTAAATTGAAAAGTGCATGTTTACTTCCCACCAAATCTGATATTGATGATCTAGATTTTAGCAAATCTGTTTGCTATGCTTTTGTGTGGAAAGAGGCATTATTTTCATTCGAGGATGTGCCTTCCTCTTTGCCTCCTGCTGTCACTAACATTTTGTAGGAGTTCACTGACGTCTTTCCACAAGACGTGCCACCGGGATTACCACATATTCGAGGGATTGAGCATCAAATTGACTTAAATCCCGGTGCATCATTACCCAACCATGCACCATACCATACCAATCCAGAGGAGATGAAGGAGATTATGCGTCAAGTATAAGAGTTGCTCAACAAAGGTTATATACGTGAATCTCTTAGTCCTTGCGATGTTCCTATTATACTAGTGCCTAAAAAGGATGGTACATCGCGTATGTGTGTTGATTGTAGAGGCATTAATAATATTACTATTCGTTATCTTCATCCTATTCCTAGGCTAGATGATACGCTTGATCAATTGAGTGGCTCTACAATATTCTCCAAAGTTGATTTGCATAGTGGATACCATCAAATTCGTATGAAATTGGGAGATGAATGGAAAACAGCATTTAAAACTAAGTTTGGATTATATGAGTGGTTAGTCATGCCTTTTGGGTTAACTAATGCACCTAGTACTTTCATGAGATTAATGAACGAAGTTTTACGTGCTTTCATTGGATGAGTTGTGGTAGTTTACTTTGATGACATATTGATTTATAGCAAATCCTTGGAGGAACATTTGGAACATTTACGTGTTGTTTTTATTGCTCTACGTGATGCACGTTTGTTTGGTAACCTTGGAAAGTGCACCTTTTGCACCGACCGAGTATCTTTTCTTGGCTATGTTGTTACTCCATAGGGAATTGAAGTTGATAAAGCCAAGATTGAAGCTATTGAGAGTTGGCCATAGCCCAAAACGGTCACACAAGTGAGGAGTTTCCTTGGCCTCGCTGGTTTTTATAGCCGTTTTGTGAGAGATTTCAGCACCATTGTTGCACCTCTCAACGAGCTTACAAAGAAGGATTTGCCTTTTGTTTGGGGTACCGCACAGGAAGAAGCCTTCACAGTATTGAAAGATAAGTTGACACATGCTCCTTTACTCCAACTTCCTGATTTTAATAAGACTTTTGAGCTTCAATGTGATGCTGGTGGAATTGGATTAGGAGGTGTGTTATTACAAGATGGCAAACCTGTTGCATACTTTTCTGAAAAATTGAGTGGGCCTAGTCTGAACTATTCTACTTATGATAAAGAATTATATGCTCTTGTTCGGACCTTAGAAACATGGCAACATTATTTGTGGCCCAAGGAATTTGTTATACATTCTGATCATGAATCTTTGAAACACATTAGAAGTCAAGCAAAATTGAACCATCGACATGCTAAATGGGTTGAATTCATTGAGACTTTCCCTTATGTCATTAAACACAAGAAGGGTAAAGAAAATGTTATTGCTGATGCATTGTCTCGTCGTTATACTATGCTTTCACAACCTGATTTTAAAATATTTGGTTTGGAGACCATCAAAGATCAATATGTGCATGATGTTGAATTTAAAGATGTATTGCAGAATTGTAAGGAAGGGAGAACTTGGAACAAGTTCGTTCTTAATGATGAATTTGTGTTTCGTGCTAACAAGCTATGCATTCCAGCTAGCTCCGTTCGTCTTTTGTTGTTGCGGGAGGTGACGAAGCTATGTGCCTAGGGTAGGGTCATGGATCTGTCCAAGATACCCTCCCCAAGGACACCTCTAAAAGAACCAGAAGCAGTCAAAGAAAAATCATCGTCCACTCGACCATAAAGCTAGGTTCCACTCAACAGTCTTGAAGACACTCGACGATACAAGAAACCACTCGGAGTGTAGAAGGCCTAACGTCACTCAGGTTGGCAACGGTCGGTCATTCACTCCGTAACCTTAAAGATCATTTATATATCTTTATTACTAGCATTACCAGTAACGCCCTGCCTTAATGTACATTGAACCCTTTGTAACGTGGGCTGGCTGGGGTCCTGGCGCACTCTATATAAGCCACCCCCTCCTCCGGGACAAGGGTTCGCACCCCCTGTAACACATACCCGCATAATCCAGTCTACCGCCTCCGGGCTCCGACACGTAGGGTTGTTACTTCCTCCGAGAAGGGCCTGAACTCATAAAACTCGCATGTACAACTCCTCCATAGCTAGGATCTTGCCTCTACATTCCTACCCCCCATTCTACTGTCATACTTAGAACCACGACAGTTGGCGCCCACCTTGGGGCAGGTGTCTTAGCGACTTTTTGGAGAAGTTGCAATTTAGCGACTTGTTGGAGAGGTTGCAATTTTTCCGATCCACTTCATCATGGTTTCAGGCGGAGGTTTGGCTGAGGGCCACGAGATCCGTCTTGGCGCGCTCGTGTTTGTCGCCGACGACTCCGCTTGGCTTTAGGAGGCTCCACTCGACGTCGACGCACTCCCCGTGCGCGGGGCAACACACTTCCGCGTGTGCGTCCGCGGCATCCTCCTGCGGCAGCCGTCGACCCAGTATCGATCGGCTCCTATGGCTTCCCCGCTCCCTGCGGCCCGCCGGAGCAAACGTTCCGGTCGATCAAGGCTTCAGCGGTTGGTGAAGCATGCGGTGGCTTGCCAGTCGGCCACCCCTCAAGTCGCGGCAATCGAGCCCGACGAACCCCTCTACGGCCTGTTCGATCTGTCGACTAGCTCCGTAGAGACTACATCCGAGTGTGATAGTAGCGACCCCGCGGCAGAAGTTTTGATGGTCAATGGACCGCGCAGTCCTCCTGGCTTCACCCGTGAAGACAGAGGTGATGGGGGCGGTGATCCGTCGCGTATACATGAAGAGTACCGCCCCGAACCCCTCTCCTCGCAGCGGAGAGAAGAACTTTGCCGCCGGAACATGGATGCACTTCACACTCCTATCGTTGGAGAAACCCCTGAGGCCCAGGCCTTGGAGGAGGCGTGCCTGGCCAACCTGGCTGAGTGCACTCGACTGGAGAATCTCCAGCGCGCACTCGACGAGCGTGCTCGACAGCGTGCTCCTAAATCCAGTCGACGTCAACTCTTTCCGCCTCCGACTCAGGTATACCGAACTCCGATCCAGAATCTCGCAGCTGCAGCTCGGATAGCGGAGTCAATCCAACCTTCCCAGTCAGAAGTTGGTCGAGGTCTGGTGCAGATTCGAGCTTTGCTCCGTGCGGCAGGAGAGCAGAATACAGCAGTATCTCAGTCGCGGAATAGCATCCATAGCAAGTCTGTGGTTGTAGACACAGCTCAGTCAGCTCACAGCCCAAGATCGCCCTCGAGGCATGAGGGACGTGGAGACCGACGAGATCAGTACAGAAACCGTGAGCAGTATGATCATCGAGTCGATCGCGATGATCGCCGTCGAGTGCCCACACCTCCCAGTATGGGGTGAGGGATTCCAGTCAGCCCTAGAGAGTCGGGCTTTGATGCGAGATCTATTCTCGTTCAGGGCTTGGTCGACAAAAACAGAGCTCACCGAGAGGGTCGTGACAGAGATATACCAACCAGCAGCAGGATGCATGTCTCAGGTCCGGAGTGCTTCAGCAGAGCCATCAGGGCCGCAGTGATTCCCCCCAACTTCAGGTTGGCGACTGGAGTCAGTAAGTTCACTGGTGAGTCCAAGCCTGATACTTGGCTTGAAGACTACCGAGTGGCTATCCAGATTGGTGGCGGCAATGATGAAGTGGCCATGAAACACCTTCCTCTGATGTTGGAAGGCTCGGCTAGAGCATGGCTGAATCAGTTAGCACCAAGCAGTATTTATACTTGGGAAGATCTTGCCCGAGTATTTGTCAGAACATTCGAAGGTACTTGAAAACGGGCGGCAGGGCTGACCGAATTACAGTGTTGCGTGCAGAAACCGAATGAGTCTTTGAGGGATTATATCCAGAGATGGATCACATTGCATCACACGATGGAGAATGTGTCTGATCATCAGGCAATTTGTGCCTTTAAAGAAGGCGTCAAGTATCGGGAGTTGAATATGAAATTCGGTCGGACAGGAGATATGACTCTGACTCAGATGATGGAAATTGCCACCAAATATGCCAACGGTGAAGAAGAAGACTGACTCCGGAGTGGCAAGCACAAAACAGTCGCCCATGAAACCGGAGGAGGAAACTCCAGTCGAAAGTAGAATCGCAAAGCCGAGCCAGCTGCTCCTAGTGAAGCCTTAGCCGTGACTCAAGGAAAGTTCAAGGGGAAGCCCAAGGGACCGTGGAACCCCAAGAAAGTAAAACATCAAGATGGAAATGATGTGCTGGATTTTCCATGCCACATCCACACCAAAAAAGATGAAGAGGGTAATTTCATTTACCCGAAGCATACCACTCGGCAATGTCAACTCCTAATCCAACAATTCCGAGAGAAACATCCCAAGGAAAAGGAGAAAGAAGCAGAAAAGGTTGAGGATGAGGAAGAGGATGACGATGGTTATCCCCATGTGAATTCCACTCTGATGATTTTTGCTGACGTTGAGAGTAAAAGTCAATTGAAAGTCATCAACAGAGAAGTGAACATGGTCGCTCTGATGACACCTAGGTATTTGAAGTGGTCCCAGACTGCCATTACATTCGACTAGTCCGATCACCCAGCGCACATAGCCACCCCTGGGAGGCAAGCATTGGTGGTCGACCCAGTAGTCGAAGGCACCCGACTGACTAAGGTTCTGATGGATGGTGGCGGTGGCCTGAATATACTTTATGCAGAGACGTTAAAAGGAATGGGCATTCCGATGTCAAGACTCAGTGAAAGTAATATGAGTTTCCATGGGTTCATTCCTGGAAAGAAGGCTGCATCACTCGGCCAGATTGCTCTTGACGTGGTTTTTGGTGATTCCAAGAATTACTGCAGAGAAAAGTTGACATTCGAGGTTGTGGATTTCCAGAGTGCCTATCATGCTATTCTGGGTAGGCCGGCTTATGCACACTTTATGGCTCGACCATGTTACGTGTACCTCAAATTGAAGATGCCTGGTCCCAAAGGGGTGATCACTATCACTGCTAGTCGGAAGAAGGCGGAAGAGTGCTTCCAAAAGGGCTCAAAGATCGCCGATGCACAGATTGCCGTAGTAGAATTGCAAGAATATCAAAAAAATGCAGATCCGAGTGATTTGTTGCGAGCCAAGAAGCCTGCCACGGATTCAGCATTCCAGTCGTCTGGCGAAACAAAGTCGATTCACATTCACCCGACGGATCCCAATGCTGCTCCGACTCACATTTCAACGACACTCGACTCCATATAGGAAGAAGCGCTCAGCCAGTTCCTCCGTGAGAACTGGGACATCTTTGCATGGAAACCTTCAGATATGGCAGGTGTTCCCAGGGGACTGGCTGAGCACCGTTTGTGAGTCGACCCAAAAGTGAAACCAGTCAAAGAACATCTTCGACGGTCCGCCATATAGAAGAGGAAGGCAATCGGTGAAGAGGTGGCTTGGCTTTTGGCAGCTGAGTTTATTCATGAGATTTACCACTCCGAGTGGTTAGCTAATGTTGTCATGGTCCCGAAGAAGGATGACTCTCTTTGCATGTGCATCAACTTCAAACATATCAATCGGGCCTGCCCGAAAGATCACTTTCCACTCCCTCGCATTGACCAGATAGTCGACTCGACTGCGGGGTGCGAGCGTTTGTCCTTTTTGGACGCCTACTCCGGGTACCACCAGATCCGTCTGTACGGACCCGACGAGATAAAAACAGCTTTCATCACCCCATTTGGATGCTTCTGTTATGTCACTATGCCGTTCGGCTTGAAGAACGCCGGAGCCACATTCATGCAGATGATTCAGAAGTGCCTGCTCACTCAGATCAGTCGGAATGTGGAAGCATACATGGATGACATTGTGGTCAAGTCACGTAAAGGTTCCGACCTACTGGCTGACCTTGCTGAAACCTTTGCCAACCTTAGAAGGTATGATATCAAGCTTAATCCATCAAAGTGCATGTTTGGAGTTCCAGGCGGAAAATTACTCGGTTTTCTCGTTTCCGAACGAGGGATCGATGCTAACCCAAAGAAAGTGGGTGCCATACTCCGGATGAAATGCCCTGTGCGTGTGCACGATGTCCAGAAGCTTACTGGTTGTTTGGAGGTCCTAAGTCGATTCATTTCTCGCCTCGGTGAAAAGGCATTGCCTCTTTACCGACTGATGAAGAAATCAGATAAGTTCGAGTGGACTCCTGAAGCTGATGCAGCATTTGCAGAGCTAAAATCCCTGCTTTCCACCCAGCCGGTGCTTGCTGCCCCAATCAGCAAAGAGCCTTTACTGCTTTATATAGCAGCCACTGGACAAGTTGTCAGTACAGTACTTACGGTCGAGCGGGAAGAAGAGGGAAAAGCCTATAAAGTTCAGCGCCCAGTTTATTATATTTCTGAAGTTCTGACTCCGTCAAAGCAGAGATATCCACACTATTAGAAGCTCATTTATGGGATTTACATGACCACGAAGAAGGTTGCACACTATTTCTCTGATCACTCTGTTACAGTCGTCAGCGACGCTCCATTGTCAGAGATTCTGCACAACAGAAATGCAATTGGTTGAGTGGAAAAATGGGCGATTGAACTCCTTCCCTTAGATATCATGTTTGAGGCAAAGAAAGCTATTAAGTCCCAAGCAATAGCAGATTTCCTCGCCGAGTGGATTGAACAACAACTACCGACTCAAGTTCACTCGGAGCACTGGACCATGTTCTTTGATGGATCCAAAATGCTGAATGGTTCTGGTGCTGGCGTGGTTCTGGTATCCCCCCGAGGAGACAAGCTCAGATATGTCCTCCAGATTCACTTTGATTCCTCCAATAATGAAGCTGAATATGAAGCACTCCTGTATGGGTTGCGTATGGCCATCTCACTCGGCGTCCGCCGCCTCATGGTCTATGACGACTCAGATTTGGTAGTCAATCAAGTGATGAAGGAGTGGGACGTCAGAAGCCCAGCCCTGACTGGTTACTACAACGCGGTGAGGAAGTTGGAAAAGAAGTTTGAGGGGTTAGAGCTCCATCACATACCCCAACTGAAAAATCAAGCAGCCGATGACTTGGCAAAGATAGGTTCCAAGAGAGAAGCCATTCCCAGCAATGTGTTTTTGGATCATATTCACACACCGATAGTTTAGGAAGATCCTTTTACTGATGAGCCCTCGCAGCCTAGGAGCGCCACAGATCCGACTGAAGTCTAGGTCCCAGCCGTGGTCGACCTAATCATGGAGGTTCTGGCCATTACTCCCGACTGGACAGTGTCGTACATTGCGTACATCCTTAGGAAAGAACTCCCAGAGGACGAGGAAGAGGCTCGACAGATCGTCCGTCGATCCAAGGCCTTTACTATGATAAGAGGACAACTGTTCAGGGAAAGCGTGACTGGAGTCGGTCAGAAATGCATAACGCCAGAAGAAGGTCGAATGATCCTCAACGACATCCACTCGGGAACCTGTGGTCACCATGCGTCCTCTCAGGCCATCATGGCTAAAGCATACCGAGCCGGATTCTATTGGCCACGAGCAAATGAAATGGAGAAAGATATAGTCGACAGATGTGAAGGCTGCCAGTTTTACTCTGACATGTCTCACAGGCTAGCGTCAGCCCTGAAGACCATTCCCCTCGTCTGGCCCTTTGCTGTTTGGGGATTGGATATGGTTGGACCACTGAGAACTGGTAGGAGCGGATTCACTCATGTGCTCGTAGCAGTCGACAATTTTACCAAATGGATCGAAGCTAAACCTATCAAGAAGCTTGAAGCCAGCACCGCTGTCAGTTTTATCAGAGAATTGACATTCAGATATGGAGTTCCACACAGCATCATCACGGACAACGGGTCGAACTTCGATTCTGATGAGTTTAGAGCTTTCTGCGCTTCTCAAGGCACACGAGTCAACTATGCTTCAGTCGCTCACCCACAGTCGAACGGACAAGCAGAAAGAGCCAATGGCCTAATTCTCAAAGGATTGAAACCTCGACTGATGCTGATCTCAAACACACAGTAGGCGCTTGGGTCGATGAACTTCTGTCAGTTACATGGGGTTTGAGGACAACTCCCAATCGGTCGACTAGACGAACTCCTTTCTTCTTGCTCTATGGAGCCGAAGCTATTTTGCCGACTGACCTGCTCCACAATGCACCCCGAGTCGAGCTCTTCTCCGAAGAAGAAGCAGAGCAGGCCTGGCAGGATTCAATCGATCTCTTAGAGGAGGAAAGAGAGATGGCCTTGATCCGGTCGACCATTTATCAGCAAGACTTGCGTCGATTCCCCGCCAGGAACGTGAGGGGCCGAACCTTTCAAGAGGGAGACCTAGTTCTTCGAGTGGATCAACAGAAACCACACAAGCTCTCCCCAGCTTGGGAAGGCCCCTTCATCATCACAAAAGTTCTCCACAATGGAGCATACCATCTTTACAGTGTTGAGCATCAGAAGGACAAGCCACGGGCCTGGAACGCGGAGCTGCTCCGCCCCTTTTATACTAAAGCACTCGTTCGAATAAAATGTAATAAGAAGTACCTTTGTAATTTGTCCGTCTAAGACAAGAGCTTTTCAGTCTTCTCGCACGATTGTTGTTGTTTTTATTTACCTCTGAAATCCCCCAGTGGGTAGGCTTAGTCGTGAATCCGTTTCGCCTAAGTTCGAAAGAGAATCCTACCGAGTGATGAGCAAGCCTCTCACTCGGGAGGCTTAGCCGCGAATTCGTTTCGTCTAAGCTCGAAAGAAAATCCTACCGAGTGGTGAGCAATCCTCCCACTCGGGGGCTTAGCTGCAGTCCGGGACTCGCCTAAGTTCTCCCACTCGGAGGCTTAGCTGCAGTCCAGTACTCACCTAAGTTTGTAAAATCCTACCGAGTGGTGAGCAATCCTCCCACTCGGGGGCTTAGCTACAGGCCGGCACTCGCCTAAGTTCTCCCACTCGGAGGCTTAGTTGCAGTCCAATACTCGCCTAAGTTTGTAAAATCCTACCGAATG